>NW_027096532.1:0-40000 GCF_019320115.1 Miscanthus floridulus | reverse complement strand
TGAAACATGTTTGTTTTCTAGATCTAACTTTGTCCTTGATATGGGCTATGCCCTTACTTTTCTGTTGAGCATCAATGATCTGATCTTTGATAGTGGACTCAATTACAATATTGGACAGGGAACCTTGTTCTATGATTTGTAAATTCAAATGCTCCAGCTCTTGACACAATGTTCGCTGCATAGGTTCTACAATTAGGCAATGACAATGACTCTTGCGACTCAGGGCATCGGCAACCACATTAGCCTTTCCCAGATGATAGTGCACTTCTAAATCATAATCTTTAATAAGTTCCAACCATCTTTGCCTCATATTCAACTCTGACTGAGTGAAGATGTATTTCAAACTTTTGTTATCCGTATAGATATGACATATATTTCCCAATAAACAATGTTGCCAAATCTTGAGTGAATGAACAACAGTGGCTAATTCAAGATCATGGGTAGGATAATGTTCTTCATGCTTCTTGAGTTGTCTAGAAGTGTATGCTATGACTCTACCTTCTTGCATCAGAACATAGCCAATACCAATTCCAGATGCATCACAATAGATATCAAATGGCCTCTCGATATTGGGTTGTGCTAATACTGGTGCAGTTGTCAGCAACTTCTTCAATGTCTGAAAGGCCTCCTCACATCCAGTTGACCATACAAACTTAGTTTGATTTTTCAGCAATCCAGTAATTGGTTTCGCAATTCTGGAGAAGTCAAGGACAAACCAACGGTAATACCCTGCCAACCCTAGAAAACTACGAACTTGATGAACAGTTGTAGGTGCTTTCCAGTTAAGGACTTCTTCAACCTTGCTCGGATCAACAGCTATACCTTCAGTAGATAACACATGACCCAGAAATTGTACTTCCTCTAACCAGAATGCACATTTGCTAAATTTGGCATATAGTTGGTGATCTCTTAATCTCTGTAGAACAATGCGGAGATGTTCCACGTGTTCCTCTTTGCTCTTGGAATAGATAAGAATGTCGTCAATGAACACCACTACAAACTTATCTAACTCAGGCATGAAAACTGAGTTCATCAGGTACATGAAATGAGCTGGGGCATTGGTCAGCCCAAAAGACATGACTAGATACTCATATAGACCATATCGGGTAGTAAATGCTATCTTCGGCACATCTTCTCGTCTGATCTTAATCTGGTGATAACCTAATCTCAAGTCTATTTTTGAGAACACCTTAGCTCCCGCAAGTTGATCAAAAAGCAAATCAATTCGGGGTAAGGGGTATTTATTCTTTATGGTGACTTCATTTAACGGTCGATAGTCAACACATAACCTTAAGGTTTGGTCCTTCTTCTTCATGAAGATAGCAGGGCATCCCCAAGGTGATGAACTGGGTTGAATAAAACCCTTGTCTAACAACTCTTGTAGTTGCATTTTTAATTCTGCTAGTTCCTTGGGTGGCATCCTATATGCTCTTCTGGATATGGGTGTTGTTCCTGGTTTCAGATCAATTCTAAACTCTATATCCCGGTCTGGTGGCAGATCAGGCAGATCATCGGGAAAGACATCCGTAAACTCACATACCACTAAAACTTTCTCGGTCCCTTCAACAATGGTTGCATAGACTGTTTCCACTGTACTCTTAGGAAAGGGAAGTTGGATGAGAAGTTGGGTTTTGCTATCAGGTGCATTTACCCTTATGGTTCTACGCAGGACATCTATGATAGCCCCGTGTTGAGTTAACTAGTTCATACCAAGGATCACATCTATATCTTGATCCTTTAATATCAGCATATTGGTAGGGAACTCATAACCTCCCAAATCAATAGGTACATGCTAAACTACCTCCCTTGTACAGATTCGTCCCCTAGGCGACTGTATGTGATAGGGCTCTTTTGTTTCCCCAATAGCTATCCCATGCTTCACAACAAATGTACGATTGATGAATGTATGGGATGCACCAGAATCAAATAAGGTAATTGCAAGATACTTAGCAATGGGAAACATATCCATCATTACTGGTTCTCCTTCTAGAATAGATTTCACTTGAGTATAGAAGACCCTTCCAGTTTTCTTCTCAGCCTGACCCTTCTAATTGTTCTGAGCATTGCCCTTGTACTGATTCTGAGCTTGAGTAACAGGAGCTTTGGGTGCATTAGGATTGTTCTTCCTAGGATACAGACATTCTCGGGAAAAGTGTCTAGGTTTACCACAATTATAGCATGGAAAATTGTGATTCTGGGGAGTAGCATTGCGGTTTGCATTATTTGTATTATTTTGCTGCTGCGGTGCTTGATGAGTATAAGGCGTATTAGTTTTAGGGCGAATGAAGATTTGCTACCTGCTTTGGCCTTGTTGTGGGCGGAATGGCGTACGGCCATGATTTTGAGGATGGTATACTATCTTCTGATGCTTTCCACTCGACGATCTGAAAGCAGATATTTTCTTTTTCTTTGCCTCCTTGTGTCGGCGGTAATTCTCCTCTGAAGCGATAGCAATGTTGATTGTCTCGTGATAAGTTGCATTACCACAAGTTGCCATCATGGTCTGAAGTTTAGTGTTCAGGCCTCTAAGAAAATGATTCTTCTTCTTCCTGTCAGTATTCACATACTCAATAGTATACTATGACAGGTGATTGAAGCGCCCGACATAATGCATCACCGGGTGTTCCCCTTGTTTAAGAGCCAAGAACACTTCTAACTTCATGGTCATCACACCATCTGGAATATAGTGTGCCCTGAAGGCATCCTTGAACTCCCTCCAGTTGATTTGGTGACCAGCAGGCTGTACTACTACCAAATTTGCCCACCGACCAGCAGCTCCTCAGAGTTGCTATGCCGCAAACCTAGGTTTCTGAACCTTGGTACAGTGAATCAGCTTGAACTTTTGCTCTATTGTCCTAAGCCAATCGTCTGCTTCTAAAGGTTCTTCTGCCTTAGAGAACACAGGTGGATGGGTGTCAGTAAAATCCACATAGGTTGACTCGTCATTTCTGTTATTACAACGACCACAATTAGGGTATGATGCCTGCTGGTTCTGCGCCAATTCCCTTAATAGCCTAGCATTCTCTGTTGTTGCGTTGACGAGTGCGGCTATGGCATCTGCCATAGTCGAAGGCATTGGTGGAGGATTTGGGCACTCATCATCGTCATGCGAGCCACTAGCACCAGTTCAGGTGATAGGACGAGGCATTTGTTAGAGAAACACGTTTACTTACATTATTCTTTATTGAAAGCATTTAAAAGGTTTCATGCTACAAAGGGTTACTTATTTAAATTACATGTCTTGTATCCCACAAGACAACCCTGGTTTACTAGGAAAGCAGTAAAAGAACTATTACTACTCCGAGCTCTTAGTCTTCGGCATCCGTGCCCATATCGGAAGAAACCTCATCTTCATATGAGAAGTACACTAACTCCTTTGGATCCTCCTCCTCTTCTTCATTCTCGACTTCTCTTGGATCTACAATCATTTCTTCATCTGTAACTTCACCATCCCCATGAGGAGGATGAAGTTAAGCGTACAGCATGTGGACATTCTCATGAAGAATGTCATTGTCCATCTCCAGGTCTTCTACGTAGAACTCCAGCTCATGGATGCGTTCATTGGCCGCATCCTCTCATGTCCAGGCTTCATTCCACAGCTCCATGGTCATGGTGATGCCCCTTTGCAATTCCGCCAGCTCCTCTTGATCTTTGGCATGAGCCCGACAAAGAGTGTTGAGCTCCTTAGTAAGGTTCTCGATGTTGGCGAGATTGCTTGAAGATCCTTCATCTCCTAGGTTCTTGGCACTTCCTTCACCAAGCTCATGGTTTTGCGGTGCCAACTGGTGATGAGGGACTCCATGAGGTCTGGTGGACTTGTGTGCGGTTTTCGTGGTCTTTGCCATAGCCTGTAGAATTTAGGGTAGGACTATAAGAATAGCTTGAGGATAATGGAGGTTAGCAAGAATGGGATTGACATTACTTACCCAACCACTATTAAGGGGAATTATTGTGCAATGTGCTCAAGCATGATGCATGAATCGATCTTACGAATCTAAGTACAAAAGATTTATATAATCATAAGTACTAGATTTTTAATACATAGGACAAACCTAAGCATATTATCCACTACAAACTTTCAAATAAGACAAGATTGAGGCTAGATCAAAGGTAAGAAGAAAGAAATTTGAACTTTAAATATCAAGTTTACTTTCTTTGATCCAAATCAATTTAAAGATTTTCCAAGGTAACCTACAATGATCTTTGACGAGAACTACTCTAATACCAGCTATGGCAGAACCTCCTAAGAAATCGGGCCCATGTGCACCTATCGTTGTCTTAACAGACCTCGGATAGCATTCACGAGTTCCCAACAACTCAACAGGTCTGTCGGGTGTCCTTGGGAAACCTGAATCATCCACGATTCTCTTTTTCAAATAGGATCCCAATCACAAACATTGCAGATTACAACAGTTTATTCAAATATATACATCAGAGTAAAAGATAGTGGAAGTCTTAAGGTAACATAGGTTACAAACCAGTTATTTTCAAACTTACAATACCATAAGTGTTATACAACCATAGTAGCGGGATAATATTACATTAACTTATTTATCAAACAGTCTAGTGCCTTGTCCAAAGGCCATTCATCACTCCTCATTGTCATTGACTTCAAACACAGACATGCAGCAGGGACCAAAACAAGCCTACGCATGCGACTCACTTGCAACAAGGGTTAACAAACCCTAAGTACAAAGGTACTCAACAAGACTAACCCGACGAAACAGGGGTGTAAGACTTTAGAGATGCAGGGGTTTGGGGCAAGGTAAGGATGTAGCAAGATTCAAAAGTTCTTTGCCAAAAGCTTACTATTCTTCATTCTATTTTCAAGTTTTACCCCTAAGTTCTTTTAGTTCTGTGGCAGAACCTCCTATGAAATCGGGCCCACGTGCACCTATTGTTGTCTTAACAGACCTCGGATAGCGTTCATGAGTTCCCAACAACTCAATAGGTCTGTTGGGTGTCCTCAGGAAACCCAAATCATCCACGATTCTCTTTTTCAAACAAGATCCCAATCATAGACATTACAGATTACAATAGTTTATTCAAATATATACATCAGAGTAAAAGATAGCGGAAGTCTTAAGGTAACATAGGTTACAAACCAGTTATTTTCAAACTTACAATACCACAAGTGTTATACAACCATAGTAGCGGGATAATATTACATTAACTTATTTATCAAACAGTCTAGTGCCTCGTCCAAAGGCCATTCATCACTCCTCATCGTCATTGACTTCAAACACAGACATGCAGCAGGGACCAAAACAAGCCTGCGCATGCGACTCACCTGCAACAAGGGTTAACAAACCCTAAGTACAAAGGTACTCAACAAGACTAACCCGACAAAACGGGGTGTAAGACTTTAGAGATGCAGGGGTTTGGGGCAAGGTAAGGATGTAGCAAGATTCAAAAGTTCTTTGCCAAAAGCTTACTATTCTTCATTCTATTTTCAAGTTTTACCCCTAAGTTCTTTTAGTTCGTTACCTCAACTAAATGTACATTTCCCATATTCTAATCCTTCTCATTCCATTCTTTTCTCATATTTTAGTAATTCACCAGTCCTGCATTGCTTCTGTAATGAATCGAGTCTCCATATCCACGGAGCACCGGCAATTCGAATTGATTCAAGTCCTAGCTGGGGATTCCTTATCACACGACATATGTAGAATTTAATCTTGCATATATCAACCTTGCTACCAGATCCTCCTATACTAAGCCATCTCCACGCCACCCGAGAGCACAACACACCTCAAATCCGGCCACATTCCAGCCACGAGGGTACACGCTACTCCCGCCATCTCTCCACTCCTAGTGCGTGGGCATTCATCTTAGTATCGGATTAGCCGAAGTAGGCTTACCGGAGTATGTGACCAGTACTACAAAGTGTCTCGTTCAGAAGATCCACAATGAGAGGCCTTTAAGCGACATAGTCGGCAACTTTATCCAACATTCAAGATAAGTCACCCGACTAGTCTCTAGTTCATTCTATCTTCTTTCTTTCTTTGGCCAGTATGCCATCTTTAATTGTATCAAAAACCTTTAGTTTGGAAAGCCTACCATAAAGCATACTAAGCATTCTACGCCTTTGTAAAAGAAAACATCTTCAAGGATGGTAAACAAGTAACAAGGTAGGCAATGCATCAAGTAGGTAACATTTGAATTAATCAACTTAATGCAATAAGTAACATAGGTGATAAACTTTTCAAAGTAACAAGGTAATGGTTTAATGCATAAACCGGGGCTTACCTTCGTTGACGATCTCAGGTTCCGGATCAGTACCACAATTATCGAATCCCATGACAACTGGGGATTCTTCCAGAACTTGCTCAATTAGAATCGTTTCACTCTCGGGTTCTACACAAAATGATAACATATGCTTTAACATGATGATAATGGAAACATGATGCTTTCACGGTACATGAAATGTAAAAACACCCCGCAAAAGATTTTCCTTCACGGTACAGTTGCAAGCCAACAAAACCAACTTGTAATCCTACCGTCAAGAACCACACATGTAATTTGACCAAATGGATCTTGAAACCCTACTAGTCACAAAACAAGATCCAATACTAATCAAACACTTAGGGTTTGCCTTTATTTATTTTTGAATAAATTTGGAATTAAGCCCAAAAATGAACTTGTTCCAAATGACCTGAAATTTTTTTTGTAAGCTTCCTCATGACAAATTAGTGTACCAAAACAAATTTCAAAATTTTTGGAATTATATAGTGGCCTACGAAAATCATGGCAATTGCATTTATCAATTAATGGACTGAATTTTTGAACATTAAAATTTTATTCAAATTTCAAGTTTAAAATTTTTAAACCATACTAGAGCATGTATAGAAGCTACACAAAAAATTTTAGAATTTTTGGAGCTATTATTATTTTCCTACAAATTCCCAAAGTTTTAGCACTATTCACAATTTCAGAAAATACAAAATCGCAATCTTCTTCTTCCTCTGTCTCACTGACAGCCAGGCCCCGCTCGTCAGTGACCCAAACAGGATGCACGGTGGCGCTATCTGCTCCGATCGGCAAAACGCGCCGGCGGCGAAGCTCCAGCGAAGCAGACCGCACCTACATGACCTACTCTTTTCCCTGAACCGATCCCAGCTTACAGAAAGGCAAAAGGCGCACCGGAGATAGCTCCCCACCGGGCATGGCGGCTTGGGCACGACGGCGTATGGCATAACCACGGCGATGTTGCAGTAGAGACTAAAGCGAAACGATCATCACGTTCAGGAGCTCACCGTGATCACATAGGTAGACTCAGTGAAGGCGGAGACGTACTGGATCGACGGGACCACGGTGAGGTCGATGATGGCAGAGCTCCGGCCGGCTCCGAAGAAGACGCTGTCGCGCGGTGGCGCTGACTGGCTAGAGGCGAGGCGAGCAGGTTGGGAATGAGCGGTAGGGCGAGGCGGAGCTTCTAGCCAACTGCAATTGAGCCCAGGTACTACGACGAGGACGAATTTCGCGAGTGCGGTCAGGACACCGGCGGCGAGCAGTCGACGGGAAACTGAGGAACGACGACGGCGTGCTCCTATTTATAGAAAGAAGAAAGACGTGCGGTGTCGACAGCACACGAGCGAGCTCACCACGGAGGCATCGGCGTGTCACCATGCGTGAAAGCAGCGAAGAAGGTCGACGGAGAACAGCGGCGTGTCGCCGGTGGCAAATAGGCGATATCGATTTTGATTTTTGAATTATTTACAGAACTGCCACTGAGTTCATTTTTCAAATTACTCTCAAATTTTCTAAAGAAGTTGAAAATCTCCAAAAATGAAAGTTATTCAATTTTTCAAACCCTACAACTTTGCTTCTAGGAACATTTTCAAATTCTGCCTCCATTTTGAAATTTGAATTTGGGGTGCATTTGAGCATTTGAATCATTTCAAAATTACTGCAAATTTTATATGTAAACTTGAAAAACTTTGAATACCAAAGTTGATCCACATAAAATAATCTCCAACTTTGCTTTTTGCCTCAACCCCAAATTCCACATGGATTTTGAATTAGTTAAAAGGGGCAAAAAGGACTTTTGTGATTTGAATTTGAATTCAAATTTGATTTGTCTTCCTTTTACTTAAATTTTGATTTTTGACTAGTAACATGGCTCATTAGGGTTATTTGAGTCAAATGACACATGACCTCACATGATCACATGAATTTTGACCCTTGTAGTCATGATCTTTATTTAGGGTTTTGAATCACATCACATGAAATAACAACATTATGAAATAAACCTTATTTAGTGAATGCATTCAAAATTTTCTACTTTATGAATGCTTTGCAATGCATATGATGACATGTCAAATTTTAGTGCTAGGTCAAAACACCAGAGGTGTTACAAACATGGTTGGAACACGTTCCGCCCAACAGAATCCAAAGTTGGGCGGACCTGAAAGAGATCTTCGTGGGGAACTTCTAGGGCACATACAAGCATCCTAGGAACCCATGGGATCTCAAAACTACCAACAGAAGGTCGGGGAAACCCTTTATGGGCACATCCAGCGCTTCTCCCAACAGTGCAACGAACTGCCCGATGTCACCGACGCTGATGTCATAGGAGCTTTCCTATCCAGGAACACCTAAGAGTCCCTAGTGCATGAGCTGGGACATAAGGGCTCCCGAACCACCAAGGAGCTCCTCGACATCGCCATCAGCCACGCCTTGGGCAAGGAGGCGATCGAAGCGATCTTCAACCTCCTCAAAGGCAAGGCAAAGTGGGACAAGGACACCGGCGAAGGCGCCTCCAACCATCCTAGCAGGAAGGAGAACAAGCAGTGGCATGAGGAAACCAATCGCCCGCACAAACGGGTAGGCCGAGCACACGAACGACATGGTCCTACAAGGCCTCAAGCCTTGGATCTTCAACCGGTTGAACAAGTTTGGTGGACGATGGGTCGTGGAACTTCCTACGGTACTCTAGAACCTGAGGACGACCCCTAGCTGGGCCACTGGCTACACACCATTCTTCATAGTCTATGGTTCTAAGGCTATCCTCCGGACCGACCTTGACTATGAAGCACCAATGGTTAGGGCGTACAACGAATAGGGAGCTAAGGTGTCCCTCGAAGATGCCATGGACTAGCTAGATGAGGCACATGACGTCACCCTCCTCTGCTCAGCCAAATACTAGCAAGCGTTACACTGGTACCATAGCCGTCAAGTGTAGGGTCAGGCCTTCAACGTCGGGGACCTAGTGCTTCGCCTCGTCTAGAGCAACAAGAACCGTCACAAGCTCTCTCTGTCATGGGAGGGACCATACATCATCGCGGAGGTGCTTCGACCATGCACCTACAAGCTCAAGACCATCGACGTTGTAGTCTTCATCAATGCCTGGAAAACCGAGCAGCTACGTCGCTTTTACCCTTAATATATACACACTTTCTCTTATCAGTTTTGCTATCAAACTCTCTGATCTTTAGGGACATCCGACCCCAGCAATGGCAGGGGGTCGGGCCTCACTCAGGGCCTGATATGAGTGTATCTATCTAGTAGACTTTCTCTACGCCCGACCCTTTCTCACGTTAAGACCTAGAAGCGAGGTTTGCGGAAAACGAACGCTAAGTAAAACAAGTCAGACTATGAGAAACCTACGCCCCAGCAGCTATGGCGTCTTTGCTCACCAATGTGATTAGAGTTTTTTCCTCACCCCTGACTTTTTGGCCTTAGCTATGGAAAGAGTCTATATGTGTCTAAGAGTATATGCCCAACCCTCTCTCACGTTGAGACCTAGAAGCTAGGGTTGTGGAAATGAACGTTGAGTAAAATAGGTTAGACTATGAGAAACCTATGCCCCAGCGTCTATGGCGCCTTTACTCACTAGCGTGATTAGAGTTTGTTCACCCGCACCTCGGGCTTTATGGCCTTAATGATGGAAGGGGTCGGAATGCACTAACCTTTTTATACAAAAAGGGGAGAAGGGCTAAAAATCTGTTAGGCCATAACGAAATTTAAGAGCTTGTCCACTTATTACAAGTTTGTTGCCTGGCGTATCTACCTAACCAATTTCTTAGGGGGATGATCTCATCCTCTATCTCTGTAGGTAAGTCCTATGTCAGCGGGTCACACAAGTCGATTGGACAGCTTGGCTGCTGTCGAGAGATGGGTAAGGAGCAGTAGGATGCCCCATGTGGGTTATTCCGACTCCATCACGAATGACGTACCTAGATTCCACTCGAACATATCCAGTAAAAGCTTCCTAAACCCATCGCTCGTGCCATCAAGGCAAGTCCTTTGTCAGCGGGTCACCCTTAATTTACGCATGTTTTCTCTCATTAACTTCACTATCAAGCCCCTGGCCCTAGCAACGGCAAGGGGTTGGGCCTCACTCGAGGGCCGGCAAGAGTGTCTATTCGATAGACTTTCTCCATGCCTAACCCCTTCTCACGTTAAAAACCTAGAAGCAAGGTGTGCGGAAACAAACTCTGAGTAAAACTGGTTAGACCACAAGAAACCTACGCTCCAGTAGCTATGGTGGTTTTGCTCAATAGCATGATCAGAGTTTTTGTCCCCACACTACGAGCTTTAGCCTCCGCCTTCCTAGGAAGGGTTTGGAGGGGCCCACCTATGGAATCTCCCTCGAGTAGAGGCCAGTAGGTCACCCAAATCGATTGGACGGCTCAGGTCACTATCGAGAGACAAGTAAGGAGCAGGGGGATGCCCTATGCAAGTTATGCCAACTCCATCACGAACAACGGGCCTAGACCCCACATGGACATATCTAGTAAGAGCTCCCTGAACCCATCACTCGAGCCATCAAGGTAACTTTACCAACCCCCACTTTACTTTTGCAATACGTGAGCATTCATTCATCCATTCTAATGCATGCATTCATACATTCACTCATACATTCACCCATACATTCATCCCATATATCCAAGCATTGCATATGCAATTATTGCATCATAATGCTTCGCATCGCGTTACGAAGTGGTAGTTGTCACATTCGACATGAGCGGCGACCGACCGAGGTTCAAAGGCCAACCCGCGAAGGGCTCGAGGCCGCCTCATGTCAAACAAAGCCAGCGAAGAAAACATAGATGAGCCCTAGCGGCCCATGTCCGACCCCGCTAAGAAGTGGATAGGGACATCTCAAGCTTCTCATTCGATCCAAACCCCAAGCCGAGTCCATAGAATGTCCATCGAGGAGAGGCCAGTGGGCCACTTGAGTCGGTCTCCAAAATGACTCGAGCATCTATCGGGAGGTAGGTTAGGGAGCAGTGGAAAGCCACATGAGGGCCATGAAGACCCCATCAGTGAACTATGGACTCGAATTCCACTCGGACATGCCCGTTAGCGAGCTCACCGAGTGCGACACTCGAGCCATTGAGGCAAGTGTCATTAGCTTAACCCCTCTAGTTGTGGAAACCATGGATGGGGTGACACATGAAACATGGCCAACCCCTACCGAGCCCAATTGGGCTCGGGGGCTTGAGCTGCCCGACCCAAACTTGGGAATCCAATAGACTAGGATTCGAAGGCCGGTCCGCAAAGGGCTCGGGGCTACCTCATGTCAAACGGAGCCAGGGGAGAAAATGCAAATGATCCCTAGCGGCCTTTGCTAGACCCACTTAGAAACAGACAGGGTGATCTTGACCTTCTTATTCGATCCTAACCTCAAGCCAAGCCCATAGAATCCCCATCGAGGGGAGGCCAGTGGGCCATCTGAGTCGATCTCTAGAACGACTCGGGCATCTATCAAGAGGCGGGTTAAGGAGCAACGGAATGACACATGAGGGCTATGCCAACCCCATCACGAACAACGGACCTTGATTCCACTCAGACATGCCCGTTAGCGAGCCATCGAGCATGTCACTTGAACCATCGAGGCAAGTGATGTTAGATCAACCCCTCTGGTTGTGAAACCATAGACAGGGCGACGGTCACAAAGATGAGCCAACCCTCGACCGAACCCCCGCTACGCATGGGGGCTCAAGGAAAGTTGGACTCATAAGGAGACCAAATGCATGGTCATAGAATGATGGCTTAGATCCTAGGGAGGGGTACGTATGAAAACAAGATACGCTTACTCCTACTAGTTTCGTTATCCTCTCCTTGATCATTAGTGACACCTGACCCCATCAACGGAAAGGGGTTGGGTCTCACTTGGGGGCTGGTAAGGGTATATATATACCCTTTCTGAAATAGTCATCTTGCCCGACCTCTTCCTCATGTTAAAAGACCTAGTGGTAAGGTTTGCAGAAACAAACAATTAAGTAAGGCTGGTCGGGCCACAAGAAACCTATGCCCTAGCGGCTATGGCACTCTTGCTCACTAGCGTAATCAGAGTTTGTTTACCCACACCTCGAGCCCTATGGTCTTGACAAACAGAAGGGTCAGAATGCATTAACCCCTTTTCACACATAAAAAGAGAGAAAACACAAATTTGTTCACACCGAAATAAAAAGAACAGACTTGTTCTAACAAAACATTGGGGTCAGAACTTGTCTGGTTATGACAAAAATGATCATCCGACCTATCTAACTAACTAGCCCCTTTGGGGGAGAACTACGTCTTCTATCCTGTCCGCAAGGTCCTACGAAAGGGGAGCCACCGCCGCTTCCATCTCCTCCAGCTCATGGACTTCATAGCCGGGCATGAAGCCGTGGCTCATCGTCTCTAGATCAATGTTGTCCCCATAATGAGAATGAGCAATCGCAAAGGATTGATTGACTCTGGTGCAAAGGGCATTCCTCTCGAGCTAGCGCACCCAAGCCATGATCTCGATGGCACGGGCCATGAGTGAGCTGGTCCCCTCCGACCGCACCACCTCAAGGTCGTCGCAGACCACTCTAAGGGTGGCACTCAGGATACTAAGCTCATCGCTCTCTGCCTAAAGATTCCTCCTTGCCTTAGCGAGATCCATAGCTAGCCCAGCAGAAATGCTCTCGACCTCCAGCTTCTAGGTCTTTATGCTTTTGAGCTTGGCCTAGAGGGAGCCGACCTTTTGCCGTACGTCGTCACATTCTTGGTAGGCCTGGTCATGCTCTTGGAAAGCTTGGTCGCGCTCGTCGTGAGCCGTGCCATGTTTCGAGCGGAGCCTCTCTAAGGTTTGGAGCAGCTCATCCCGCTCCTTGTGCAACCAAGTGACCGCCATGGCATCTAGGCTCACCCTCTTCTCTAGGGTCATGAGCTTCCCCTTGGCCCCAAGCTTCAGATCCCTTTCCTTCTCAACCTTAGCCAGAAGATCATGGATCCACTAGCGGCTCTTGGCTTCCTTCTAGAGCAACTCATCCCACTCCTTCCTAATCCTGGTGGCTTCTTCTTTATCCTTCTATGACCTCACCGATAAGGCCTCGAACGCCTTCTTGGCCTCAGGAGCATCCTGATGGGCCTTGGCCACCCACGACTAAAGATCGGCCACCTCCTCAGTGAGGGGAGTCAGCTCAGCCACCCTCTGCTGGGCAGCAACAAGCTGAGGTATCACCTCCCCATGTAGCCATGCCTCCTCGATGAGGCGGTCCTAGGTTTCCTTCTATTGATGAATGAACTGAGACTTCCACCAGCTATGAGCTATAAGGGACTGCATAAAGATGATGGTCAGGATACAAAAAGTATATAAAGGAAGATAAAGGCAAGATGCAGGAACAAACAATACCCAGCCAGAGGGAACAACAACATCGCACAATGCGCCCATGGTGTGGTTTAGGGCCTCGAGCACGGATGTAATCCCTATGTTGAGGCTCTCCTGTTCCATGCTCTCTATGGCATCGTCAAGGGTGAAAAGCGTCGATGTTGGATCCCATGGATCTGTCCACTGGAGTAGAGGCTCACCCCACATGGGCGAGCCACTGCCCGCTGACATCAAGGCTAGGGATGACTCCCCGCCGGCTCCAAGCGCCGCCGACCCCATTCACCGTGATGTCCCCATCGAGATGCCGCCTCTAGCGACAATAGGGGTCAGCGGTGTAGACGCCAACCTCTCGCCCAGCACCATGAATCCTAGGGACCCCTAGGCCATGTTCCCCTCCGTCCGACCCATGCCAGGCGCCATCGCTTGGGCTACCGATGGCACGAATCGCGTCGGTGCCTCAAGCGCCGCTGTAGTTGCACTCGGCTATGACCCATCTATCACGGCCGCTACCACCTCCACGTACGTCAATGGGATCACGACCGGCAGCGCCATCCATCTTGTCATCGGGAGCGGTATTGCAGCCAACACCAGCTACTCTGTGACCTCCGAATGCACTCCTAGAATGCCCGCATCCACCCATCCTACAGAGGGCACAGGCACCACTATAGGTGGCACCTGACCGTCCAGCGACGCGGAATATTCTGGTGCCGCTCCTGCCTAAAATAGGCATGGCACCAGTTGAAGGCTGCTACCTCGATTGGAGGGCGATGCTCTTCTTTGGCACAAGCGCTAAAGGATTCCACTGCCTACCGATGCTGCAAGGGACAAAAACATAAGTCACGATGAAATCTGACTAAAATAGGAAAAATAGAGGAACTGATAACCCCCTGACCTTTGCTCTACCTCATCGAAATGAGGCCATTTCGAGCCCGCCCCTACTCCTAGGTAGAGGGGCTCGCTCCCCTTGGCTCTTGAGGCATGATGGTAGAGCCACCCGCCTCTGCTGGCACCTCGGGTGTGATGGTAGAGTCACCCACCTCTATTGGCTCCTAGGGTAGGCCAATGGTACGGCCCACCTTTGCTAGCTCCCCTGATGTGCCCTCCCCTCCATGGAACAGGAAGGGTCCTGAGGCCTACAAGGATGAACCGATGCCTATCAGTGCATCCTCGTTCTCCAAGTCATCCCACTTGATACCGTCAGCTACCTCATCATCGTCTCCATCATCATCATCGCTGTTAGCATCCTCCCCTCATTCCCATGCCTACAGCTTCCACAACTTCTTCCTCCTCTTGTCCTCCTTTACCTTCCTCAGCCGCTCGCCATGGGCGCAATTTGTCGTCCTCATAGCCGAATCCCTCAGCAATGGCATTAGGTGATCCATAGGGATGAGGTCCCTCGGCTAGTCCCGCCCCTCTCAAAGTTAGTATCAAGGGGTCAGGAAATTAGTTGAAGAGAAGGCAAGAGAAAGGGAAACTTATGAAGACGATGTAGCCTAGCTCTGGCCGCATCGGAGGATGCCTCGACACTAGGTAAATAAAGTCAAGGGTGGCACCCGTGTCATCCTACAAAGGCTCCATCGCCTCCTTGATGCGTTGCGTGCTCTCAGAGTTGGGGAGCGTCCCCTCAGCGAGCGTCGTTCGATAGTCGTTCTATCGAACGATGCCTCGGGTGCCATCGCATACAGCGGGAGCACGCATGTCATTAATGGCGCCACCCTCCTTGCATGGTAAGCCCTAATGATGCCGAACCCCTTCAGGCCATTCTCCTTCAAGATGTGGATGGCAGCGATGTGGTCTCGGATCTTCTTCTAGTCCTTCTCTAGGACACCCCACTTCCTCCACTGCTCTAGGGCCTCTTCGATCAGGCACCCGGTGAACTCTGGCAGAGGGGCAATGGCGTTGTTCTTGAGGTAGAACCACTATGAGTGCCACCCCTTGTTGGACATCGAAAGATGCATGGACGGGTATTCGCTGACCCAATTATTCCGAAGTTGGATGCCGGCACACACCATCGGCATGCGCAGCTCCTACCTATGGCTTTTCTCACTCTTCTTCTAGAGGGTGACAACAAAGAAGTACCTCCACAAGTTGAAGTGGGGGTCCCATTGGGATTAGGATGCTACACCTCAATCTTGTAGTAGTATAGTAGCCCTCGAAGGAATTTATGGGTGGGGGTCATGAGCCTAGGCTCATGGAAGTGGGCAAATGACACCATGTAGCCATCAAGCGGTGATGGCAGATCCTCCTCGCCAGGCAGCAGCCACTCCTCGGCCGAGGTCTGTGCATGGAGAAGACCGTGATGGACGAGGCCCTCCATGCGCTTGAAGGTGATGTCAGAATGACATGATGGATCCATCGGAGATGGGGGCGGATGGATGCGGGCTCAATGGCGGTGGAGATGCGGAGGCAGGAAACCTAAGTGGTGATGACAGTGATGTTGTTGTGGAGTCAAGGATGCAATGTATGGAACCCAGGGGGCTAACCTTTTGATTTATAGGGGCGATGGGTGCGAGGAAACCAACCACCCGCCTAGATCTCCGAGCCTGCCATGACCTGCCACCACGTCTCATTGTGGGACATGCGCACACAACCTATGTTTGTTCCCTCAGAAAACTCACCATTTGTTTCACCTTTCCAAATGGGCCATTACTTGTCACAAGTAAAAGGGATACGGAGCTAAAAAGCTCCTACGGCCCGTCTAGGCCTGGGAGTTCGAAGATTGGCCCACCAATGGGTTCAACAACTGCTCTAGGCAGCTTAAGAGCGAGGGGTGGAATGGGATGGGCCCGCTAAAAGCTAGCACCTGAGCGCACGAGCGTCATGGGCATCCTGGCCCATGTTTGAGTCTCGAACAGATATGATCCATGGTTTTTCCTTGAAGAAAGGCAGAGAGTCCTCAGGACCAGTTGAATGAACCCATGAACTATATGGATTGACCACTGAGAACATGGAGTCAGCCACCAGCTGACCCAAGCCAGATCCCCATGAATGGGATGCTGGGGCCCCACTTGGACTAGCCAGCTAATAGCTCACCGAGCACCATGGCTCATCCATAGAGGAAAGCCATGGCATGGCTCAACCCCTCTGGTTGCAGAAACCATGGACGGGGTAACAATCACAAAGATGAGCCGACCCTTGATTGGACCCTCGCTACGCGTGCTGGCTCAAGGAAAGTTGGATGCGTAAGGAGACCAAACACACGGTCATAGAACAATAGACCCCCGTAGGGGTCAAAATCAGGGAAACACCTTTTCTGACCCACCAAACCTCACAGCTATACCCCCGAGGGGTCCGATCATGATGAAAAGGAATCACTGTCCCTAGGACATGCCATGGGCGATAAAAGAAGGACAAGGCCATCAAGAGTCCTCCCATTCAGAAAAGCCTCTGAAGGAGTATTCTACTCCTCCGTAGGCTCCGTAGGCTTGGGGGCTACTATCGGGGACCAATACTAGGGTACCTGAAGAGAGGAGCTAATGATCATCAACATTGATTCATCTGAGTAGTCAAGAGCATGAATACGGCTCGAACTGACCCTCATGCACACAAGCTCCGCCTCACCCTACCTCTAGGGGCAAACTCTGCCTCACCTGACCTCTAGGGTAGGGCTCCGCCTCACCCGACCCTGAGGCCATGGGCTTCACCTCACTCGACCCTTGGGTTTGCACTCTGCCTCACCCATCCCTAAGGATGCGGGCTCCACCTTGCCTAGACCTTGGGTTCATGCTCTGCCTCGCCCGACCTCAAGGCCATGGGCTCTGCCTTGTCCACCCTCTAGGGTAGGCTCTGCCTCGCCCAACCCCAAGGCCTCAGGCTCCACGTCGTCCACCCTCTAGGGGTAGGCTCCACCTCACCCAACCCCGAGGCCGCGAGCTCTGCCTCATCCGACCACTAGGGGTGGGCTTCGCTTCGCTCGACCTCTAGGGGTAGGCTCTGCCTCACCCAACCCCAAGGTCATGGGCTTTGCCTCACCCAACCTCTAGGGGCAGGCTCCACCTTGCTCGACCCCTCGGGTGTGGGCTCTGTCTCGCCCGATGGGGTTCCATACCGCCACCAACCACTCCAGGTCTAGGCGTATGGGCCTAGCTCAAAACTTTGACACCAAAGAAAAGACTAGCATGCCTTGATGTAACCCGTGGCCACGACAGTCCATACCTGAGGATTCATATCAAGAATAGCATCAAGCATACCAGTATTGTTCTGCCTAACCCTTATATGAACACTGATAGGCGTGTTAATTCACCATGATGTCTGCTAGGATGGAGTGGAGCGCCATGACCGGTAGACGATGCCTGCGCATGGTGCCAGTGATGAACAGGGCCACAACGTGGAGCTACCCCTATTGACATCTACAGGGTCGACGGGACCTGCATGAAGGAGAAGAAGTACCCAGTGATCCTGAAGGACTTCAACTCCCTCTCATTCTTCTCTTTTCCTCCACTGTAACCCGTGCTTTACCTTGGCCTATAAAAGGGAAAGCAGGGCGTCCCATGAAGGGCATCTGATGACCGATCAGATCAATTCAAGCCAGGTCTGAACAAACCCATCGAACCCCAAACACATGACTGAGCAGCAACCAAGCTCTCTCAGCACCCATTCACTCCTTTCACCAGAGACTTGGGACCCATCCCCCTCTTACCCGTTTGTAACCCCTACTATGAACTTTTAGCGATAGTAACACGAGCAGCAGCAATGAACTAGATGTAGGGACATTTTGCCCGAACTAGTATAAACCTCATGTCCTCTAAGCACACCATTTGAGCCAGACGAGCAATATTAGAAATTTACTCATCGGTGGTGACTCGAAGCACCGACAGCATGACGAAGAAGGCAAGGTAGCTCAAAGAAGGCAAATGAGTGCTCATCAAGGCAAAAGGATACAAAAGCCTAAGCTCTAAGGAGGAGGCAAAGGGCAGCATAGCTCCTCCAAAATGATGAGGGGGTACTTATAGGTGCCCCTAGGTTCTCCCAACCATCGCAGGTGTGAATCCCCAAACGGCGCAAATTTTGAAACGATACTAACGGTCGTGGGGGACATGACGGTTCATGCCAAAAAATGATGAAACGATGATAACCAATAAATAATAATGAATATATATAATAATTGCCATTATTAATAAGTGGTAACCAAAATCAGAATCAAAGCATAGAGTCATGAAAAGATGGTGGCCATCAAAAAGGGATCACACTCCTTTTCACATCTCAAGGGGGCGGCGTAGGGGGATCAGCGAAGGGGTCCTCAAAGGGAAGACGTGTCACCACCACCATCACCAGAGTCATACGGCGGTGGGGAGGGGCTATTGTTGGGCTCTGCCCTTCAGCTTTGCACCCCCTGCTAGCGAAAGGGGGGACTCCTCAATGATCAGCGCCTTTCATGTCCCCTTGAGGGTGAAACGAAGCGCTCGGTAAATACGGGTGCTCTCGCATGACACACGAATGGGCTTTCTGAGACGAGGCCTTCGCCTAGTTGGGCGAAAGCTTGGCCATTGGGTAGAGGCATGGAGTCAGTTGAATGCATGCATGAGGTAACTTTCTTTGGTGTTGTAGGAACTCTCTGCCCTTTCATCAATGAGGGATAAGGCGGCTCAGACGCCTGGCAGCTACAGCGGGCTGACAGGACCATTGGCCCGTAGCAAGGCCGGTTGAAGCCCGGGGGAGGTGAAGGAGGAAAATACTAGAGTGTCCTCGGTGAAAGGGAGTATTCCCCCAGATTAGGGTAGTTGTAGGGGTAAATGTGTCCATGTAAATGCTATAGAAGTGTATAAATGGCGCCCCCATGGGGGTTGTAAAAGGGGGAACCTAATTCTAGTTCATGATATCAAGTTGGGTCACTTGTGGTGACCTTTCTCTACCTTGTTCTTTCTAGTTTCTGTGTTCATTTGGGTGACAACAAGGGGTTCTGAGGTTACGGCCTAGAACAACAACCAGAAATTAACTAAACCAATAGAAGTGAAAGGATCTAACAAGGGCTTATAGAGGGGGTGAATAGACCAATTTTTCCTTATAATCTCGATCAAACTGTAAGATCATGGAGCCTCCGCATGTCAAAGCGCAAATCAAACTATAGCAGAATTTAATGAGTAAAACATAGATTGAATATGATACCAGCATTTCTAGCTGGTCTTCTCAAAGCAGTTGTTGGACCTAGTAGTCGTGGAGCAAGTAGATCGGATGCAAACCCTAAAAAACAAATCAAACAAAAGTAATAGCAAACAATAAGCACAATAAAAGTAACACAAAGATTTATCCGATGGTTCAGCTCACCATAAAGGCTTGCCTATGTCCATGTTGCTGAGGAAGCCACCAAAACTATAGAGTCTCTTTCAACCCTGTCCTATTCTTCACCCCACCATTAAGCTAAGGTAGTACGTTAGAGGTTTCCATCAAGTCACAAATGGCAATACAAATGTCCCGGTGCTCAACCACAATGAATTGGGAGCTCCCGGGCAACCTCTAGACGTCTAGGAGCAAAGCTTTAAGAGTAACAAAAACAATAGGCGACTAGGGCTTCACCAAGTTCTCAAGAACAAGGGAGCTTGATCTTCTCTTGCTTTTCCACACTCTCTTGGCCAAACACCTCAAGAAATCACTTAGATTTTGGACATGGGTGGTTGGGGCATCAATGGAGGAGAGAGGGATAGCAGTTCTTCGGGTGGAGTGGTTGAATGAGGAAGATGACTATTGGGGAGAAAGGGGAGATCTAATACTCCCCCTCAGCTCATATAGCCAGCCAACAGACAGAGCATGGAGGATCTACCCATAACACGCAGAGGCTGCACAGAGCGGAGGGCTCCGCCTCCAAGTGTGGAGGTTCCGCACATGCTAGAGAAGAATAGGATTAGAATGCTTCTGGCTTTTTGTGGCTGGGTGTATTTGATATGTAGATGGATATTGAGCACTTGGATCATCCTATCACACCTTTAGTATCCCCCTTGATAGTACGTCTTGTCCTAAACTTAAATTCAAAATAGAAATAAAGTAAACTAGCTCTTTGGGCCTTTCCAAGCTATCATTTTGAGTTGGGGTATCCATGTTTCTTTCATCCACGATAAGTGATGTGTTGTCAAACACTTACAAAAGCCATAAGAACTTTAATTATGTGGTCAACATCACCAAAACACACTTAGGGCTTGATTGCGCTTACAATCTCTCCCGATTTGGTGATTATTGACAACACAATTAAACCTTACATTTAATTTAAAGACTGAGCTTGGAGAGTATGGATACAAGTGTCCCCCTTAATATATGCAATCTTTATATTTGAACTCCAAAAATGTCTATTCAAGACATGCATTGCATATATTAAAGCAAATGTGCAAGGAATGTTGTATCCATACAATCGTGGGGTGCAACAGATTTGTGTCAAAAAGATATGTGATGTATATGATAGGTTATGCACATAGGTAAGTCAACTATGTCTACAGACCATGGACATCCACATTAGGGCACAAAGCCTCCACGCTGTCTATGCACATGTAGGGACCATGATGCCTAAGAGGGAGGTGAATTAGGCAGCTTAAAACTCTACTTCTAAACTATGGTCTCTAATTCCAACCTTAGCAAAACCTATGCAATAAGTAATCTATCTAAATGTGCAACTACGGTTTTGCCAGTGCGTTGCTATATCTACCATAAAAAGGAGTTATGCAACCTAAGTTCCAATCCTATCAACTAGCCTATCAACTAAGCTAGGAATGTAAAGCACATAACCTAAGTAGCAATATAAGTGCGGAAGCTAAAGAGTAATGTATAGATACAAACTCTTGTCAATGACTCTGGTATTTTTATAGAGGCATCAAGAAGCATGCAAGCTTCACCCTAGTCCTTGTTGGAGACCTCATAAGGAAGCCCTCGAAAGGGCCAAGCTTCTGGTCAGGTAACTTTGTGGATAGCCTCGGGTCTTCCCCACGTGCAAGTGGATCTTCGATGTGCCTTTTGGCAAGACTCCCCCGGACTGCTCCCCGCTGTCTCCACTGTCAAGCTTTCATCCAAAATGTTGCGAGCCTTGTTATGGCGGCCACACCACAAACGTGGTTGGTGTGGTCTCGCATGACTACAAGTCCCACCGAGTACAAAAACGATGAGCGCAAGCACCTAAGATCAAGAAGTATGCAAAACTCACTAAACAATAGGCCTAAACCTAGAGCAAGCACACGTGAGCAAGGTCTAACTAATCTAAGCGCTTCGCAAAGCACCTACGCTAATCACTAAGTGATCTATGACGTCCTAAGCATATGAACAGCACTAGAATAGAGTATCACATCCCTTGATATGTTTCTATGGTTCTGCACACTTTAAATGGACAGTTGGAGGTGGTATTTATAGCCCCTGTTGAGAAACTAGCCGTTCAGACAAAACATAGAATTTCTATGTATGCACCGGTTACCATGGTGCCAACACGGGACACCACCGCTACTTTGCCATGTCGACTAGCCGTTGGCATCTCAGAATCTGACCGTTGCAGTGACTCATGACTGGTGCACTTGTCCGGTGCTACACCCATTACGACCGGTGCCCTTTGGGCCTTCTCCAACCGTTTGTAGCCATCTCTGGATCCCATGACCGGTGGTTACGACCAGTGCAACACCGGTGACGACCCATGCCTTTTTGGCAGCTAAAACCCACACGTAGGGATGAAAATGGATCGGATATGGACAGATATCACCGATATTACATTTGTTTTCATATTTCTGTCCGGATTCGGATTCAAATACGGATAGTGTCAACTATGTCGGATAGGATACGATTGGATATCGACATCATAAATATGCGATTTGAGTATTTGGATACGGATACGGCATCGGATGTTGGATATCCGGACTCAGATATGGACAGATCTCAACCCCTCTAAATGGATTTGGTTTCGAATACGATCGGAAAATATCTGTATTGTTTTCATCCCTACCCACACGGCAGACTCTCTAGACATGGTGACCGGTGCACACCAGAGTGACCGGTGACAACCGGTGCACCTGACATGACTTGTGCACTGCCGTGTAGCTACTCCTCCATTTCTTCGTCCTTTGATCATTCTGGTTTCTTCTTTCTTGCATCTTGGATTCTTGTCTGCTCTTCTAGATTGTCAACACATTCTAAGATCTTTTTGGTGTTGATCAAACTCTTCTGGCTCTAAATAAATCTAAATCTACCATGCAACCTATTGGACTACAAAATAAACACTTACAAACTCATTAGTCTAATTTGGTCATGTTCATCATCAAACACCAAAATCCAAACTAAATGGGTGAAGGGTCCATTTTCCTTATAGTCCACACAGAACAGAAAGACATCACAGAACACAAACAATCAGCACAGGCCTAACATGCTAGTAATAGCATATAATTAAGCATTTTACATCCTATTACAGCCTCACGAGTCTGAAACATCCATGCCCATGACCATAATCACCACACAAAAACGATGCAAAAGTATATATTACAGACCACTTAGCAAAAGAGACTTCAACTCTCACTTCTCACACTACTGATGACTATAACCAGAAAGATACATCTCAAATCTTGCTCTATCCCCCTTTGTCGACGAGTGCCAAAAAAGAAGGGAAAGAACAAGAGAGGCTACGCTCAGTCGTCGTCCTCCTGCTACTAGCTCCATTCATTGTTGATATTGTTATCATGCATCATCATCATCACTAGCTGCTAGAACTTCCTAGTTTCGATCCATAAGGATTTAATCTATAGCAGCAACCCAGGATTTACCGTGCAACCACTTAGCCAGTAGGTATTTGTAGTGGCAGCTCATGTGCATTCGTAGCCACGGTTTTGCCAGCCGCCCCTAAGCAACCGTGGCTACAAATGCCCTATTTGTAGGGGCGGTTGGCCAGCCGCCCCTAAATATCGATTTGTAGGGGTGGTTGACGATTTGTAGGGGTGGCTAGCTTTCCAAAAATCATGAAAAATAGCCAAAAAATAGCAAAAAAAATTAATCCGAGGAGGCCCCACTAGTTAGCCACACATCTGCTCTATCGCCACAACATTTTTGCGTGATTTTTGGAGACTTTGCGTCGGCTGGGATTCGATCCGACTACCTCACCATCGCACATACCCCCCTCTACTACTGTACCTCACCCTCACTTGTGTCTATATTGCATTTTATTTCCCCACATATTATCCAAAACCGAGTTCAAATTGATTGTTTGAGGTTCTAACAAATTTCAAATGAAAAAGTTGTCAACTACAAAATTTCATAACTTTTCGAGATCTACAACTTTGATTTTGGTATTTTCTCTATCCGAGGTCGTTTATAAAATTTGAATTTCAAATTTGAAAAATTCAAATGTAGTTTTCCTTGAGAAGATGATTTCAAATCAAAAAGTTGTCAACTATAAAGTTTCATAATTTTTTGAGATCTACAACTTTTGTTTTTGATATTTATCCATCCGAGGTCATTTAAAAAATTCAAATTTTAATTTTTTGGAAATTCAAACATAGTTTTCCATGACAATATGATTTCAAAAACTTGTAAACTACAAAGTTGTATAACTTTTTGGATCTACAACTTTCATTTTAGTTGTTTCTCCATTTGATGTCATTTGAAAAATCCAAATTTCAAATTTGAAAAATTTAAATTTTGTTTTC
The DNA here is from genome assembly GCF_019320115.1 of Miscanthus floridulus. NCBI lineage: Eukaryota > Viridiplantae > Streptophyta > Magnoliopsida > Poales > Poaceae > Miscanthus > Miscanthus floridulus. The sequence goes on along the minus strand of NW_027096532.1, from coordinate 15,817 downwards.
CTCGACAAAATGAATTCAAATGAAAAAAGTTTCAACTACAAAGTTCTATAACTTTCTGAAATCTACAACTTTTATTTTGATCCTTTGGTCATTTGTTTATCCGATATAGTGGTACTAACATTGTTCACAAATTTTACATATCCCTCTTATAGTTTACTTAAACTATAAAAGAGATATGTAAATTTTGTGAACAATATTACTACCACTTTGTCGAATGAACAGATGACCAAAATAAAAGTTGTAGATCTTGATGAGTTCTACAACTTTTATCTTCATAAATTTTCAGCTAAAATCATTTCATGTTTTAAAATGACGTTTGAAGTTGTCATTTTTTGAAATTCAAAATTTAAATAGATAAAACACAGTCACAACAAATGATGAACAAAATAATAGGTGTAAGAACACAATAAATTGATGGAGCGTGATTTTACAAAATTTTAGCAAAAAAAATCAAGTAATTTGAAGTTAGTATGAGGAAAAAAGACTAGTTACAAGTTTTAGCCAAAGATTAAAAAGAGAAATCAGTGTTCTTCGACAATTTAAAATTTAATTTCAAACAGCATTTTGAAACATCTAATGAATTCAAATGAAAAAGTTGTAAACAGTAAAGTTCTATAACTTTTCGAGACCTACAACTTTTATTTTGGTCATTTCTCCAACCGAGGTCATTTTCAAAAATTCAAATTTTAGTACTTAATTTCTAATATTCGGCGTTCATTTATAGGGGCAGCTCAATATAGTCGCCCCTACAAATTAAATTTGTAGGGGCAACTAGATATTGAGCCACCCCTACAAATAGGTCCATTTATAGGGGGCGGCTAATAACACCAGCCACCCCTACAAATAGATTTGTAGGGGCGGCTCGTTTGGGAACCATTTGTAGGGGTGGCTCAAGATAGAGCCACCCCTACAAAAAAAGGTTGTGTTGCTACAAATTGTTTGTGTAGTAGTGAACTGTGATGGCGATATGGCTCTGGCCTTAGGCTAAGTAATTTGAACTTCTATAGCTTGTTAGTGGTTAATAAAAGTGCTAAAGTGGGGCCTAGGTTGCAGAATAGCTTCTTGTCTTCAAAAGTGTCAACTATGTTGTGACCATGTATTCCACTTTGTTAGAGGGGCGCCATTCGCCTAGCTGCTAAGACCATCAGAGCTAACTTGTTAAGGGAGGCCTTGAAAGGTCTCATAGTGAAACCCTACCAACTCACCTCGGAAGTGGGTATAAAGCTGAGGTTGGCCACCTCAGGCGTATGGGAATCACGATTCATGAGTAAAGTTGTACAACCTCTGCAGAGTGTTAATTAAACTGATATATTAGTTATACTCTCGGTCATGAGCAGCATGGATCCTTTCTGATTAGTTGTTTACTTGGATAGTTTGTTACTTGGATAGTTTGTTTATCCTTAAAATTGTTGATATCTCCAATTAATTACATCTGGGAGTCTAAGCATAATTTAGCAACTTATGTTTAGTAATAAAATCTGACCAACTAAAAGGGCTTACCGCATTAGAGCCATATCAAACCTTTGAGCCTTCATCCCTCATTATGCTAGTTAAGTGGTAGTTGCTCGTGCTTGTTTTATTTCAATACTTTGGCAAAATCATGGATGCGTACCATATGGTGCCTCTTTTGTGGAGGTTTTCAAAAAGTTTTAGGCTTGTGATCAACTAGTTGACGTACCTATGGTGTTGGAGGCTTCGCCACAAGGATAGAGTTATAGTACGATATATGTTGTAAAACTATGTTTTTTGCATTGAATATTTATACGCTATGTACACTACTGGAAACAGAGACTTTGCCGAGTGCACAATTCTTTGCCGAGTGTCAAAAATCAGGCACTCGGCAAAGACCTTCTTTGCTGAGTGCTGCACTCGGCAAAGAGTTCTTTACCGAGTGTCGGACACTCGGCAAAAAAATGCACTCGGTAAAGGACTTCTATGTCGAGTGCCAGACTCTTGGCAAAAGCGTGGCACTCGGCATAGGATGACCCATGGAACGGTGTTCAGCCACGTCCTTCTTTGCCGAGTGCCAGCTGTTAGGCACTCGGCAAAGATTTTATTTTTTTTACATGTAGAGATGTCCTAGTTTGTAAGCATCGTACATGACAACGTGCACGAAATCTTCTAAAATTTTTATCATAGCCTCCACATATGATATCATGACATCTCAACAAGTTTCATGATTTTTGGACTTTGTTTGCTTTTTATAGGATTTAAAAACACTTCGCACGTAAGTTTGCGGTCATGTTTCGTGAACAAGATGTCTGAAATTTCGGGTCCGTTCCTAGATACGACCTCACACTACACTCAGTAACATGACTATCATTTTTTGAATCATTAAATTCCATTATTCGTACCACGTGCAGTTCAAAATTATATTTTTCAAAAAAATTCAAGTAAATGAAATAAAGAAACTAAATATATCAAAAAGCCATAAAATTCCCAAATTCTAACTAGGAGTTTCTGGTGCTTTAAAAGGGCTGCACAAAAAATTTGGAGGCCAAAAAAAAACTTTGCCGAGTGCCACGAATAAGGCACTCGGCAAAGAGGGTTTTGAATTTTTTTAAAAAATTTTGTCTTTGCCGAGTGCCCAAAGACAATTAAAAAAATTTAAATCTTTGACGAGTGTCGTGCCCGGGGCACTCAGCAAAGTTTTTTTTCAAAAAAAAAAATTTAAAAAAATCTTTGCCAAGTGCCGTTGAAGGGGCACTCGGCAAAGTATTTTTCAAAAAAAAATTACCGAGTGCCAGATCAGGGACACTCGGCAAAGAAATTTAAAAAAAATAAATCTTTGCCGAGTACCAGATCTAGGACACTCGGCAAAGAATTTTTTTTTTAAAAAAATAAAATTTTTACCGAGTGCCTCCCTGATCCGACACTCGGCAAAGGGTGGTTGTGGCACTTAACCAAATTCGGCCGGCCGGGTAGTCAAACAGACAGCCAGCCAGCCCCTCGCCCACGCTCGCGCCGGCCCTGCCCCCGCGCCACGCGCTGCGCCCACACCGCCACTGCTCGCGCAACCGCGCCGCCCATGCGCCCGAGCTGCCCGTGCGCCAACGCCGCCCGCGCTGCCCACGCCCTGTCCTCGGTCACGCCCTGCCCCCGGCCGCCCTAGGCCGGCCCTACCCCCTGGGCGGCCCTGCCCCCGGCCGGCCCTACCCCTAGCCCTATTCCCGACTCCGATGACCCTGACTCCGACCCCGACGCCGCCCGCCCCTACCCCTGGCGCCCGTCAGGTATGCCTTCTCTCTTGTTGTTGCCGTGGTAGTGATAGTTGTAGTAGTATTAGTTGTACTAGTAGTGCTAGTGGTAGTAGTAGTATTAGAAGTAGTGGTAGTAGTAGTACAACTAGTGGTAGTAGTAGTAGTAGTAGTAGAAGTAGTGGTAGTAGTAGTAGTAGAACTAGTGGTAGTAGTTGTAGCAATAGTGGTGGTAGTAGTAGTAGAACTAGTGGTAGTAGTAGTAGCAATAGTGGAAGTAGTAGTAGAAGTAGTGGTACTACTTGAATATATTCTTCTGCATGGATTGATATCCAAATTACATGGCTTCTCTTGAGACATATGTGCTTGTCGACCATCGTGCCACTGTTTTTTGCAGGTTTTAGAAACCTCACCATGCAGGGGAGGTTCTGCCGAATTTTTTTTAAATGACAGTATTTTGTTCCATTTTTATAGAGAAGAGCCCGTCGAAGCTGAGTTGGAGTTCCCATCGCCGTGCCGGTCTACCAGCACCACGCCGCCTCGCCACGGCACTGACCCGCCACGGCCCTGCTAGCCTGACTCCACCGCCACCCTAGGTATAACCCCTCTTTCCGTATCATGCTCATAGATCGCGTAACCTAGTTAGGCATCTTTCGTTCGAAAGAGATACGGTTGGAGGTATGCAGATCTTTACATATCTATGACCGTATCTATTTCGGATTGTCCACATTTTTTGGACAGCCCGTGGATGCGTAGATGGGTTAGTTTCCATGGTCTGCTCCGGTCCAAGATAGAGTTTTAGCATCACCTCCCTGTTGTTCTCCAGATACGTACTCTTCTTTGGCAGGACGTGTATCTAGAGAATAGCGGGGAGGTGCTATTGAAATTCTGTCTCGGATAGGAGTAGAGCATGGAAACTAACCTTATCTATGCATCCGTGGGTGGGATTAGGACCTATCCTCACCTATTAGATAGTAGGAACACCATATAGATGCAATTGATGGTTACATTACTCATTGATACATATGTTAGAGGATGGATGACCGTTAGTGGATGTACACGGGCTGGAGAAGTTAGAGTGATTACACCACAGAATGGATGAACAAGACCGATGCTTTCTTGAACAGTGCATTTGGCAAGGCTACTAAAGGACATTGCCTAGTTTTATGTCCCTACAGCAAATGTGGAAACAGGAGGAGGGTAAACAAGGTGGAAATGGGTAAACATCTTGTGAAGAATGGATTTACGTCGGACTACACCCGGTGGGTCCACCATGGTGAAGCCCATCATATGAGAGAGGAGGTGGTGAGACCATGGGTGGAGGCTTTTGATGTTGATGCTGGGGTACCAGACATGTTAGATGACTTTCACCAAGGATAGTTCAATGAGGGACGTGAGAAGGACGAGATGGAGGCAGCCGCACAGGCGTTCTACGACATGATGGACTCGGCACAGAAACCCCTTCACGATCGGTCAACGGTGTCTCAACTGGATGCCATTGGACACTTAATGGGGTTGAAGTCTGAGTTAAACTTGAGTCGACCTGGCTTTGACAAGATGTTGGCCATGATTGGCACCCTGCTTCCGGAGGGCCACATTCTGCCAAAGAGCATGTACGAGTCACAGAAACTCCTTCGAGCACTTAAGATGCCGTATGAGTAGATACATGCTTGTCCAAAGGGGTGTGTCCTATTTAGGAAAGAACACAAGCATGCAAAGTTCTATCCAAAGTGTAAATCCTCTAGGTACCTGGAAGCAGACTCTGATGATGGCCAGAAGAGGCAACTTACGATCCCCGTGAAAATCCAATGGTACCTTCCGTTCATACCGAGGATCCAATGGCTATACATGACCAAGGAATCCACAAAACAGATGACATGGCACAAAAATGGCAAATGGTACAATCCTGACAAGATGGTACATCCATCTGATGGTGAAGCATGGATCCACTTTAATGATAAACATCATGACAAAGCAGATGAGGCTCGTAATGTACGTGTTGCGCTGGCAACAGATGGGTTCAATCCTTATGGAATGATGGCTGCCCCATACACATGTTGGCCCGTCTTCATTATCCCCCTTAATCTCCCCTCGGTGTCTCCTTTCAACGACATAACGTATTCTTGTCGTTGATAATTCCTGGACACCCAGGGAGTAATATGGGTGTGTTCATGGAGCCCATGTTTGATGAATTTGTCTGTGCTTGGGATGAAGGGGTATGGACATACGATCGAGCTACAAAGACAACCTTCAAAATGCATGTTTGGTACCACTACTCCCTGCATGACTTCCTGGCATATGGGATATTCTGCGCATGGTGTGTTCATGGAAAGTTCCCATGCCCAATATGCAAGGAAGGTGTGAGGTTCATTTGGTTGCTGAAGGGTGGCAAGTATTCGTCGTTCGACAAACATCGTCAATTCCTACCTCTTGACCATCCATTCAGACAAGACATCAAGAACTTTATGAAAGGTGCCAAAGTGACAAACCTTGCACCGCAGATGATGACTGGTGCCGAGGTTCATGCTTAGATAGATGCTCTCATGCCTAATGAAGGTGGTTTTGTGGGATATGGTGAGCAACATATGTGGACTCATATCTCGGGCATGATGAGGCTCCCCTATTTTGATGACCTTCTTCTACCACATAACATTGATATAATGCACACTGAAAAGAATGTTGCCGAGGCACTTTGGGCAACACTCATAGACACTAAAAAGTCTAAGGACAACCCTAAGACTAGAGTGGACCTGGCAACATTGTGTGATAGACCAAATCAAGAGATGCAGCCTCCTAGTCGTTGTAAGACCAGGAGAAGGCCTAAGGCTGATTTCGTCTTGAAAAAGGACCAAAGGAGGGAAGTACTTGAATGGATCAAGACGCTAATGTTCCCTGATGGGTATGCAGCGAATCTAAAGAGGGGAGTGAACTTAGGCACTCTACGAGTAAATGGGATGAAGAGTCATGACTACCACATATGGATTGAGCGGCTTCTTCCGGCAATGGTTTGAGGCTATGTCTCGGAGCATGTCTAGCAAGTGCTGACGGAGTTGAGCTACTTATTCCACCAGCTTTGTGCCAAGGAGCTCTCTTGGACCGTCATTGATGACTTGCAAAAAGTGGCACCCGTGTTGCTTTGTAAGTTGGAGAAGATCTTTCCACCTAGCTTCTTCTTGCCAATGCAACATTTGATTGTGCACCTCCCGTATGAGGCACGGATGGGGGGGCCCGTGCAGAACCATTGGTGCTATCCAATCGAGAGATGTCTGAAGACTCTTCGCAAAAAATGTAGAAATAAAGCCAAAATTGAGGCTTCCATTGCAGAGGCATACATTTTAGAGGAGGTGTCGAACTTCACAGAGAAATACTACACTGAGAAACTTCCTAGCATTTATAATCCACCCCCTTGTTATAATGCTAGCGAAAATGAATCGAACCTCAGCCTTTTCCAAGGGCAACTCGGAAGCGCAAGTGCATCGACCACTAAGCAATTGAAAAATGAAGAGTGGCGTAGTATCATGCTATATGTGTTGACCAACCTTATCAAGGTGCAACCGTTCATTGGGTAAGTTCTGAACAAACTTGTTTCATTTCACCGTATGTCCTTGTTTCTTCGTCCAACCCCCTTGTTTCTCATTGGTACAAGGAATTTCTTCGTCAATCCTAGCATGGATCAAGGCAACCTACCCCACAAGAAAATGATACCCTTCTTTCACAGGGTGCGGGACCAGGTAGCCCCGATTTCATTTGTTGGTTCAAACAGAAAGCCCAAACTGATGCGTCTATAAGTGGCGAGCTGAGACAGGTTGCAAACTGCTGTGCCGTTAGGGTCAAGTCATTTATCGGTTATGACGTGAATGGATATCATTTTCACACAGCAAGCTACGAGCAGAGTCGGTCCAATCGAAAAACCACAAACAACGGAGTTGTTACGTCCGGCACTGATGGACTCGACTATTATGGAAGAATTAAAGAAATCTACGAACTATCATTCTATGGTTCCAAACCTCTTACTCCTGTCATATTCAAATGCCATTGGTTTCATCCTGGAGTAACGAGACGAATCCCTAAGCTTGTGCTAGTCGAGATTCGACAGGATTCCATCTATCTAGGAAAAGATGTCTACATTGTGGCCGAACAGGCCGTCCAGGTTTATTATACGCCATACGCGTGCAAAGACGCCGAGCATCTTAAGGGTTGGTCTATTGTGCAAAAGGTATCACCACATGATAAACTACCTATCCCAAACGATGAAGATTACAACTTCAACCCAAACACATATGATGGAGAGTTCTATCAAGAAGAGAGACTATAAGGAAGGTTTGACATAGACTTAACCGAAGAGATAGGAATGGAAGTAGACAATGAAAGGGATGATGATGAGGACGCTGGTGATGAGGTGTGAAATCTGAGGGACATACAAATGCTTGAGCGATTATGTTTAGGCAATGACAATGAAGACAACATTCCTCCTTCGGATAGTGTTGATGAGTTGGACAATGTTGATAGTGATGACGAGACCTATGATCTAGCTAATCTCAATCATGAAGATTATTTCTAATACATGTAATACTATGTTTTTTGTAATTATGTTTTGTTCATTTTTGCAAATATTTCTAATACATGTATTACTATGTTTTTTGTAATTATGTTTTGTTCATTTTTTCACCTATTTCTAATTACGTCTTATTTTTCTTTTTTGTTGCAGGTGATTAAATAAAGATGGCGGGCGACCGTCATAGGTCCGTGAACTCGATATACCAAAGACCACGCCGGCTACAGGAGGAGGCGGAGGGGGCGGCGGAGGGATCAGACAGGAGGAGGAGGAGGACTACTAGACGTAGAAGGGGGCTGTCTCCTCCCACGCCATGTGAGGAGCCGGAGGACGAGTTGGCACCCATGGATGAGTTAGACAATGAGCTGGATCGGCAGACAGACGAGGAGGAGGGGCCGCACGAGGATGAAGAGTTGGAGGCGGTAGGCACGGGTTCCGCTTCCTCCGACTCCTCTTCGAGTGTCTACTTACGAGGTCCCACGAGCCTTCCACATGTTCCGCTTCCTCCCCAACGCCCAGTGATTCGCCTCAAAGGGCAAAAGTAAGAAACTTTTTATGTTATCACCACTACTTCATATGATATGATGAAAAAAAAACTAATAATTTTTCTTAATCACTTGTGTAGGAACTGGGTGGTTGTGTCGGGTGGTAACGCATGGCTAGTCAATGGCATCCAGGGTCTTCTGTATAGGCAACACTTCCTCGGCATTGTCACGTATGCATTGAAGACGGAGCCGGCCTACTCGTTTGACCACTACGCCGTCGCCACCGATGCAGAGTACCCCAACAAGGTGGCACGGGTGAAGGCAGAGCTTTGGGTAAGTCTCCCTCGCACAACATTACAGACTTTTCTTGAAATAATGAATGGATACATCGCTTTTGTATGCAGACTTATTACAGATGTGAGGAGGGATTTGAGGCCAGGGCAGAGCAGGTGACTACAAAAGCCTGTAAAAAACTCGTCTCTGACATGCATCACGAGGTGCGCATCGAGGCCATTGTAACCTACTACGGGTCAAAGCTTGGAGAGAGGAAAACCAAGAAAGACGCAAGAGAGATGCAGCTGACCCGGGAGCAGTACCTTGAGGTAAATGAAGAACATCAATATTGATTCGTTTTGAGATTAAGTTGGTTTAATTTGATCTTCTTATATGTCCAATACTTGATGACGTGTAGATGATTCTCTGGTGGTGCCAAGCGTATCCCGAGGTCTGGGCGATGATGGTGGACAGGTGGTTCATGGAGGAGTACCTCAAGATGCACAGGGATGTCCGGGACCATCATTTGCAAATGCAAGGTCCAGCACACCATCAAGGCAGCCGTAGCCTCGCCGGATACAAACATGCATGGGTACGCGAATTCATTTATCTATTGTGACGCTCAGTTCTGCCTGATTTCTAATCATCGTGTTGTCTTTCTCCCAGTTGGCGTCACATAGTGGCCAGGCTTGCTCAGACTTCTAGGCATGGTGTATGGCCCATAAGGGCAAGGCGACGTCCGACGTCTCCTTCAACTGGAGGACCCACCCGAGGCATACATGAACCCGAGCGTCCACTCCTGCATCAGTGAGTACACTAAGGTGGCGAGGTCGCTCCATGGGTCAGACCACAATCCGAGCACGCAGGACTTCGATGGAGAGGCCATCATGAGGGTGGGGCAAGGCAAGAAGCATGGGCGGTTCTGGCTTGGCGACGGCGTCATCGACACAGCCTCTACTCCCTCTCTCTCCTAGATCCGAGCACGGACCACGAGCGAGAGCCTGGCCATTCGCACACGGTCGACCGCTGCACAGCACCGAGTCGACGCACTCAAGGTTATTCATATTTTACTCGTCATACATTGATCTTTACACACCTTAATTAGCTTTGCATTATTGAAACATTGGAGTGAAATATTGCAGGCCCGGCTAGAACAAGAAATGAGGCAACGTCAGGAGCTGGAGGCCGAGCAGCAGAGGATGGTGGCCCAGCTGGAGGCTGAGCGGGCTGAGCGGCAGGCCCAGGCGCAGAGGCTGACAGACATTATGGAGTTCCTACAAGGACTTGGGCAACGTGTGGGCTTCTCTCTGCCACCTGGGCTATTGGTTCCACCTCCGCCTCCGCGTCCTGCAGCTACAGCTACTCCTGTGAGTATGAAAGTTTTTTACTTTCGCTTATGCTTTGCTTGTATGGCCTCTACCTTCCTAGATTAGCTATCCAAATAATCTTGTCTCACATGCAATCTTTTCTCCTTTGTGCAATCTCCATCTGATGGTGGTTCGAATAATCCACCTCATGCACCTCCGAATGATAGAGCTGGGCCTTCACCACAGTCGTCTTGGCCGAGATGAGTGCACGTTGTATTTTTTTCATTTGTTGTTCACTTTGTGATATACTTGTGATGCACTTGTGGACTTTGATAGACTTGCGTATTTTTTTGGATGGACTTGAGCACTTATTATTATATATGTGATATATATTGTGATGGATGTGATATGTGCCGATAGATGTGTGGATGGATGAGATATATATGTGATGGATGAGATATATATGTGTGATGGATGAGATATATATGTGATATATGTTTGTATGAATTTATTTGTCATGATGGAATGTAAAAAAAATTAAAAATTGCAGTTTTGGGTCACTTTGCTGAGTGTTGCACTCGGCAATGGACCCCTTTGCCGAGTGCAATGGTCACAGCACTCGGCAAAGCTGAAAAAATTGGTGTCCAGAAAACCATTTTTCTAGCTTTGCCGAGTGCTGTAACCATGACACTCGACAAAGAATTTTTTTAAAAAAAAATTCAAACTTTGCCGAGTGCCGGACAGAGGGCACTCGGCAACGAAATTTAAAAAAAAAATTAAACTTTGCCGAGTGCCGGACAGAGGGCACTCAGCAAAGAAATTTTTTTAAAAAAATTCAAACTTTGCCGAGTGTCCGGCAGATGGCACTCGGCAAAGAAATTAAAAAAAAATCAAACTTTGCCGAGTGCCGGACAGAGGGCACTCGGCAAAGAAATTTAAAAAAAAAACTTTGCCAAGTGCAGGAGGCACTCGGCAAATAAATTTAAAAAAAATAAAAAATCTTTGCCGAGTGTCTGAAGGTTGGCACTTGGCAAAGAAATTTCGTAAAAAAAATAAAAACTCTTTGCCGAGTGCCTGAAGGGTTGGCACTCGGCAAAGAAATTTTTTTTAAAAAAAATAAAAAATCTTTGTCGAGTGCCTGCCGGGTTAGCACTCGGCAAAGTGACCGTCAACGGGACCGGCGCCGTGACGGTTGCTTTTCTTTGCCGAGTGTCCCCGAGGCACTCGGCAAAGCCTTTGCCGAGTGCCCGAAAAAGACACTCGGCAAAGAGCGCTTTGCCGATCAATTTTTTGCCGTGTGTTCTTTACCGAGTATCGCACTCAGCAAAGGCTTTGCCGAGTGCAATCTGACTTTTGCCGAGTGCCTGAGGCACTCGACAAAGAACCCGAATGCAGTAATGGTAATAAAGATATTGTCTTTGATATTACCTCATATTTTGTAGCAATACATGTGATTTGACTTCCTAGACATACAAAAGGTTTGTATCTTGTTTTCCTTAAAACTGGATACTACACCAAGTGAGAGAGTTTGGCACATAGCTTACGTGGAAAGTGTTTTCTAGACGTCCTAGCGTATCTAGTTAGTGACGCCAGTGTATGTGTTGACTGAAGTTACGAGCAGTTTCTGAAAATTTAGTTTGGGACATGCTTCTTTTAAAGTATTAGTTCCCTCTAGGCTAAAAAATCAAGGGGGTGACCACCAGGGATGGGACAGGAGATGTTTTCGAGGTAGTGTGGGTGCGTGGAGGAAGCACCCACACTACCCAGTCATAGTTTCGTCCGTACCGCTGCTAAAAATAAATTGAGACGGAGATTTGCTACGAAATCGAGGATGGTACGGCCTGACGCTTAGGGGAGAAGATAAAAAAATCGTGGCGGCTGGCTACCCAGTCATAGTTTCGTCCGTACCGCTGCTAATAATGCCAGTACTTTCGTACCCTGTACGTGGCCATGAAAAAAAAAGAAAAGAAAAACTAAACAGTATTTCACTCCGATCTTAGCAAAGCATTGGTCGTCCTCTTGCAGCCACCCTGTCACACAATGCAAACCAAGTCACATGTTCAATAAATTGTGTTTATACTTTATACTCTGATGAGTGATTTGTCCAACCGATCTTGCATTCTTGCGTGTGAATCCTATATATGATTAATTCATGTACAGCTAACTGTCACAATGAAGAAGAAAGATGCATGGAAATGGAATCTCCAGCTTAGATCACTTGGTGCATTATCCACATATGTCGATAATTAATCTTTATTAATGTTCTCTTGCTGAGCTTGCATTGCTTTTGCCGAGTCTGATCATCAGCTCCGTCGTCCACGTGTATCATCAGCAATAATAGTACATGCATGTGGATAGTCTCGTGTGATGATTCCAGAGTGAACTAAGCTTCTTGCATGTGATGACCCCGATAACGTTGACAGTTTGAGACAGTGTTTATTTCACGTACGGTAACAAGTCCAAGAGGACAATTTTGGCTACGGTAAAATGCGGGCGTCTCTCGTTCCGGACGCTCCGCACCCGCACTTCGCTCATTGCTTTAAAGCGCGCTCATATTGCACCTCCGTATCTCTACAAACAAAATCACTCAGGTTCTCCAGCGCAGCTGCGCAGGGCCACTCGCCGCAGGCAATGCACCCGCCCACCGCGGCCTTCTTCAGCGCGGCGGCGCCACACCCGCGCCCCATCCCTGGCTGCTCACGCCCCCATCCCTGGTAAAGATGGCAACGGGCAATATCAGCGCGGATAGTGGCTTCGCACGCCCGCACCCACGGGCAAAATCTTTTGCCCGCACCCATGCCCGCCACCCACCACAGGCAGCAACTTGTGCCCGTGCCCGCTATCCGCGGGCAAGGTTCGCCCGCGGGCATGCCCGCGTACCCGCTAGATGGGGAAGACAATGGTGGCCTGTAGGGCGCAGATGCCGTCCAGCGTGGCCAGGACGGCGGTGTGGGGGGGGGGGGGGGAGATGGCGGCCTGTGGGGCCAGCACTCCAGCGGTCGTTGCCCGGGAGACGTGTGGGCAGCATGGGCCTTCCTTGCGTGGCCGTCCGAGCTACGGCGAGCTCGCCGACGCGCCATCCTGCGACCGCACGCCACTCCCACCATCGTGCGTCGCTCTGCCATGCCGAGCGCGGAGATGTAGAGGGCCGTCGGAGAGAGGGGCGCAGGGAGATGGTGCGACCGAGCTTCATCCGTGAGCTCCTCGACGACCCAGTGTCCAGATCCGCGAGCTCCTAGAACCGGCGGGGAGGAGGACCACCGGTGGGTGGAGAAGGAGCGCCGGTGGGGGAGGAGGAGGAGAACCGGCGGGGAGGAAGACCACCGGCGAGGAAGGATGAGGAGTACCGGCAGGTGAGGAGGACGGGGAATGACGAGGAGGCGGTGAGAGGGATTGGAGTGAGGTTGGCTCGAACCCCAGCCTAGAGCGGGCGGTGGCCGAGCGCGCTACGCCGCCTGCGCGGTCGCGTCGAGCCCCTAGATGAGCGGCGAGCGGGAGGGGGTTGGAGGCCAGCGGCCATCAACATTCTGGCACAGGGCGGGGCGGGGACGCGGGCTACGGCGCTGCGACGGTCGCAAAGGGCAGGGGCGCGAGTGGACTGGCCGTGGCGTAGTCGCATAGTTTGATTCCACGAAAGGGATGCGTCGCGAGCTAACTCCGGTTGCGGCGCTGGGGTGGCTGGGTGGGGATCCTAGGGTTTCTGTCTTCCAATATATACTTGGTAAGGCGGGTTTGTAGATACGGATAGGCTATTTTCTTACCCGTTAACAAATGCCCATTGGGTTTAAAACTCTGCCCGCACCCGTGCCCGTGGATGCACTCTGTCGCCCGTATCTGCGCCGGCTGGGTTTGATATCCGCGGGTACACGGGTATTCTATACCCGTTGCCATCTTTAATCCCTGGCTACTCTGTGGCCCGCGCCACCATCCCGTGCCGCCAACGATGGAGGCAGCGGTGTGGCTGGGGGGGCTCTATCCCCCCTACCGATCCTAAGCTCGTTGAGCCCCCCTAAGTCCTCCCTTGAAATTTTATGCATATATGTATTAGGTAGGAGGGGCTAAGGTTAAGAGAAGATAAAAAAGTCTATATTCTTTTGTTTAGCCCCTCCTAAATTTTTTTTGGCTTCGTCCCTGCGTGCCACGCCTCCATTCACATTGCCCATCATGGAAGGGGAGGCATGAGAGGCATGCGCCTATGCCTGGGGAGGCCTACGCATGTGCCTCCCCTCGCACATCGACAGGAAGGGGAGTCATGCACCTGTGCCTGGGCGTACGCTGGACCGTTGACTTCCTCTTGACTAGTGCATGTTGCAAGAGTATGTTTTAAATGTTTTAGATATTCCAGAGGTATGTTGCAAGTGTTGTGTATCAATGTTGCAAAAGTATATCGAGATATTGCACATATTATAATGGCTATCCACGTATGTTTCAAGTGTATGTTCCAAATGTTTCATCTGATCCAGACGTATGTTGCAAGTGTTTTATCTGGATATTGTAAAAGTCGCATATACATGTGAAAGCATCTAGGTCCCTAGTTGGATTTCGGTGATTAATGACAATATAAGATTACTATAACTAACGTGTGTTTTGCAGAGGCAATTAAGTTAGGTCATGGTAATGGAGATCGATTGGGCAATCGTGGTGGTCATGCCCCTACGATGGAAATCGTTTCGGTTTTCTAAGGATGGATGACAAGGTTAAGGATGACTAGTTCTAAGTGTCGATTGGAGTTGGAGAGACACTTAGTAGTTTAGGACTTTGTTTTCCCTTTGGCCGTACTATTAAGGGGGGCATGGACGGGTAGCTTGACCTAGGTGAGTCTAGTGAGTTAGGTGTGGTGCACACTTATTAAAAACTAGCACTAAGTAGCTCCTAAATATGCCTAAGATCCTTTGGAGCAAACTTCATTCACATATGATCGAGAGTTGGAAGTGAATGGAGGGTCAAATACTGACCGGACGCTGGCTCCGGTGCCACCGGACACTGGCCGCAGGGTCCGGTTAGTTCATTTGACCAAGGAGATTCTGTTCGGTGCGACCGGACGCTAGAGAGGTCAAATGACCGGACGCTGAGGTCCAGCGTCCGGTCGACTCCAGTAAGGTTCCAGAGAAGGAATTCTACGACCGGACGTGTCCGGTCAGTACTGACCGGACCCTGGGGGTTCAGCGTCCGGTCGAGTACAGTAAGGTTCTAGTGAGGGTTTAATGCGACCAGACACGTCCGGTCAGTGGTGATCGGACCCTGACAGCGTTCGGTCAACACTTAAACACTGGTGTGTGGGTTGAACTGACCGGAGCGTCCGGTCAACATGACCGGAGCGTCCGGTCACCCCACAGAGGCTCATAACGGTTCGTTTTTCAGGCTGCCTTATAAATAGAAGCTCCACTCGTGTGTGGAGTTACTTTTGCTCATTCCAACAGCTAAGAAACACGTTTGTGAGTGCCAAGAAGAGCAAGGTCCTAGTGAGGTGATTGAGATTTGAGAATCCAAGAGAGTAGCCTCATTAGTGAATCAAGAGTAGCAAAGAGTGCATCCACTGTTCTCATTAGGCTTCGTGTGGTCAAGTGAGAGTTCATGCTTGTTACTCTTGGTGATCGCCATCACCTAGACGGCTTGGTGGCGATTGGGAGCTTGGTGATCACCCGGCGGAGCTTGTGGGTGACCCAACTCAAGTTGTGAGCGGTTTTGGGTGATTCACCATGACGGAGTGTCAAAGAATCAACCCATAGAGAGCACTTGATCCTTGCGCGGATCAAGAGGGAGCTACACCCTTGCGCGGGTGCTCCAACGAGGACTAGTGGGGAGTGGTGACTCTCCGATACCTCGGCAAAACATCGCCGCATTCCTCTCTCTCTATTTACTTTGAGCATTTATTTTGAGCATTTACTTTGAGCAATTCAATACTTGTCTTTATATTCATAGAATTGCCATGCTAGAGTAATTTTGGAACATAGGTTGCAAGTCCATTGTGCGTTAGATTAATAGAAACACTTTTCTAGG
>NW_027096531.1:0-40000 GCF_019320115.1 Miscanthus floridulus | reverse complement strand
GAGGGCCGTCAGGGATTCTCCTGACTTTTTGTTCGACCCTCGCGCTTCCTTTTCGCTCGGAAGGAGGGGTGGAAGATGCCACGCTACCCTCGGTGGGCGCGAGCGACGGCATTTCCGGTGAGCTGTTATCGGGTAAGTCCGAGTGGAGGCCCGTACCCCGTTCGCTGGGGGTCGGCTAGCGGTCCTGAGACGCACTCCAAGAGTACCGGAGGGTTTCTCTAGTGGGTGCCGAGGCCGTTCGCTGGGCCTCGGTGGCTCGGTGCCTCCCTACGGTGGGATCCCATTCGGAGACCTCCCTGCCGGTCTCGGACACGATACAGGGCGCGCTCATACAGGCTTGCCCGTAGTCGTCCCTGACTCTTTTGCCCTGGGGCGGCTGTCGAAACCCCTGGGGGCCCAGCCTTCGAACCCCTGGACCGTAACGGCTTGGGTCGCTTGTCTCTATCTCGGGTGCAGGAAGAGCCCCCGAGCCTCCGCACGGAGCGAGAGGGCGGTCAGGGGTCCTCCCGTCTTTTTTGCCCGTCCCCCGCCCGTCCTTTTCGCTCGGACGGGGGGGGGGGCTGTTTGCCGAGCCCACTCGTGTGCGAGCCTGAGCTGCTGGGTCTCGGCAAAGTTGCAGGAGGGCCCCCGAGTCTCTCGCGCGGAGCGAGAGAGCGGTCAGAGGTCCCCTGGCTTTTGGTTCGCCCCTCGCGTGTGAGGGTCTGACTGCCGAGCCCCCCTTCGGGTGCGAGCCTAGGTCGCGGGGTCTCGGCGTCTTTTTGCAGAAGGAGCTCCCTAGCCTCTGCACGGAGCAAGAGGGCCGTCAGGAGTTCTTCCGGCTTTTTGAACGACCCTCGCGCTTCCTTTTCGCTTGGAAGGAGGGTTTGTATTGCCGAGCCCCCTCGTGTGCGAGCCCAAGTCGCTGGGATTCGGCAATGTGTCGCAGGAAGAGTCCCTTAGCCTCTGCACGGAGCAAGAGGGCCGTCAGGGATTCTCCTGACTTTTTGTTCGACCCTCGCGCTTCCTTTTCGCTCGGAAGGAGGGTTTGTATTGCCGAGTCCCCTCGTGTGCGAGCCCAGGTCGCTGGGACTCGGCAACGTTTTGCAGGAAGAGTCCCTTAGCCTCTGCGCGGAGCGAGAGGGCCGTCAGGGATTCTCCTGACTTTTTGTTCGACCCTCGCGCTTCCTTTTCGCTCGGAAGGAGGGGTGGAAGATGCCACGCTACCCTCGGTGGGCGCGAGCGACGGCATTTCCGGTGAGCTGTTATCGGGTAAGTCCGAGTGGAGGCCCGTACCCCGTTCGCTGGGGGTCGGCTAGCGGTCCGGAGACGCGCTCCAAGAGTACCGGAGGGTTTCTCTAGTGGGTGCCGAGGCCGTTCGCTGGGCCTCGGTGGCTCGGTGCCTCCCTACGGTGGGATCCCATTCGGAGACTTCCCTGCCGGTCTCGGACACGACACAGGGCATCCCAAGCGTCTCGCTTGCTTGGGCCTCGGCCTCGCATAGGCTCGCCCGTAGTCGCCCCTGACTCTGTTGTCCTGGGGCGGCTGTCGAAACCCCTGAGGGCCCAGCCTTCGAACCCCTGGACCGTAACGGGCTCGGTGCCTGGTTCCTTTGCCTGAAAGGAATCGGGTGGGGGTTACCTCTCTCCCTGCGGTTAGCAACGGCAGGCGCGCCTTTTGAGGCAGCTTTTTCGGGGAGGTGGAACGGCGCCTGCTGCTGCTGCGGTTGGGCGTGACGTGGCGTCAGTCGACGGGACGTAACTGCACGCGCAATTAATGAGGAGGGAGTGGGCGGTAAGACCGGATCTGGATAACCGCGCCGGATTTCCTGGGGGAAACTTCCCCGATTTCGTCGCCCGGTGGTTTCGATTCGTCCCTGCATAAATACGCAAACAGCCTCGCCCTCTCCCTCCTTACCTTTTCCGCGTTCGCTTTTGCTGCCTCCGTGCCGTTGCTGAGAGCATAGAGCGCCGGGGAAGAGAAGTGCGAGGGCGAGAGATCGAAAGAGAGAGGGAGAGAGATTACCGCCGTAGCAGCGTCCTCCGCCGCGCAATGGCTGGTGGTCCCGTCATCCTCCCGGCGGATCCCTGGGAGCGGTCCGACGTCACCGAGGAGAAGCTGCAGTCGCTCGTGGAGGCCGGTCTTCTTCGCCCGATCACCGACCCCGACGAGCCGGAGTGGATTGCTCCGGGGGACGAGTCGGAGCCGAGGCCGCGCGACGGTTACGTGGTGAGCTTCGTCGTCTTCCACGAGCGAGGCTTCGGGTCGCCGGCGGATAGCTTCATGCGGGCACTCCCGCACTACTATGGCGTGGAGCTGCACAATTTCAGCCCCAACTCCATCGCGCAGGCGGCCATCTTCGTCGCCGTCTGCGAGGGGTATCTGGGGATTGCTCCCCACTGGGAGTTGTGGCTCCATTTGTTCCGAGCGACGTTCACCTCCAAGCCGGGGGGAACGAGGGGGGCTCGGAAGGCGCAGAGGGCCGGCGGCTGCACCCTCCACGTGCGCCAAGACCGGCAGTCCCTCTACATCCCGGCTCAGCTGTCAACGTCCAACCGTCGTTGGTATGACGGCTGGTTCTACCTCCGCAACGACGGCGGAGGACTTCCCCCTTATACCGGGCGGGTTGTAGAGAGTCAACCGGAGAAATGGGGGTACGGCGTCATCAAGGTCGACCAGCCTAGGCTGGAACCGCTCTTGAGGGCCTTGGGGAAGCTGCGTGACTGCGGCCTTTCGGCGGCCGTGGTCGTGGCGGCCTTTCACCGCCGGAGGGTGTTGCCGCTAATGGCCCGGCGGCGGCGGCTGTTCGAGATGACGCCGAGCGACCCGGTCGCCGGTATCAAGATGTCCGCCTTCGCCCTTACCGATGACGAGACCCTGCGTCGGGTGAGGGAGGCGGTAGACGGGAAGCCGAGGCTCGATGACTTGATGCCGTTCCCGATGCGCCCGTCGCGGGGGTATGTCTCGCTGGTAAGTTGGATGTTGTCGAGGCTTTCGCGTCCTTCTTGTTTTTCGCCTTTTTGGTCTGTTGTCTTACTTCGTCGTTCTCACAGGGGATAAGAGACGTGCGAGGCTCCCCGCCGCCCGTTCCTGAGGACGCCCGGCGGCGATCCGTGAACAGGGCGCGTGCCGAGGAGGAGAAGAAGAAGAAAGATGCCCAGGAGGCGAAGCGCACGAAGAAGATCCTCGCGCGCGAAAAGCTGGACGCCCGTCGCCGGCGCCAGAGGCTCGACGGTCTCCCTTTGGAGCCGTCTCCCTCGTCGTCGGTGTCGGATTCTTCGAGCGACGGCGGTGGGCGCGAGGTGGGGACGGCCTGCCTGGAACACCTCCCCGACATCAGGGAGATGGTTCCCGGGGCGCCGGCAAGGAGCCTGACGCCCCTAGGAGGAGGAGGAGGTGTCCCGGGGCCAGTGGTGGCCCGTCCCGGCGCCGAGGCCGGCACACCCGAGGCGCGGGTGTCGGAGGAGCGTGCCGTCGGCCCGATGGGTTCGACGGTGGAGGTTGAGCGGGTGACGGTGGGGGCGACCCCATTATCTCCGCGAAGGGTCGAGGAGGTGCCGGGGTCCGACGGGGACCAGCTGGCGCTGGTGGACACCGAGGCCGCGCTGCTGCCACCACCGCCGCCGTTGCAGAGGAGGCGGACGGTGTCGAAGCGGTTGCATCCCCGTTCGCGGTAAGCGTCTTTCCTGGCGGAGTCCGCTTCTTGTTTGCCCCTTGGTTGCATGCTGACCTTGGGAGTGTCTTTTCTTGCAGCCAGACGCTTCTGGTGGGAGACCCTCCCTTGGCGCCCCGTAAGGCGCTCAAGGTGAACGTTAGCTCTTCCGCCCATCAGGCAGCGGAGGCGCAGGCAGGCGTGCGACGTGGCGCGGCGTCGGGTGAGGCCGTTTCGGAGGAGGCGGCTGCCCAGGAACAGGGGGCCGAGGCGGCCGCGGAGCGAGTGGAGGAGGAGGAGCCCACGCCTCGCGATGTCGTGGGTCTTGGGGCGACGGAGGCTGGGGCGTCTAGCACTGCCGAGGCCATTGAGGGTGAGGCCGGGGCGCCCAAGACCTCCGAGGCCAGGGCGGTGGACTCCGGGGCCATCGAGGTAGAGATGGCGGAGGCCAGAGCCCCCGGGTCCGTCGAGACCGAGGCGATGGAGGTGGAGGCGGGGCAAACTTTGGCGCCGCCCCTGGTTCAGACAATCTCGTCTGATGATTCTTCCCGAGGGAAGGAGGCGGCGGACGCCGAGGCGGCCAGTACCGCGGAGCAACAAGTCCCAGATCCTGCCGAGGGGAGTTCGGCCCTTGTCCCGCTACGGCCCGAGCCCCGTGGGTGGAACTTCCCGCGTGTTTTCTGGCGGGACCAGGCTGATCCCGAGGGGGAGCCTGTGTTCGCCCTTGAGGACGTCGCCGAGGGGGGGCGTTGGGATACCCTCGAGGAGTATCGCCGATTGGCCGTGCGGTCGTTGCAGACAGCGATGACTGTCATGGAAAGGGACTTGCCTGGTGTCACTCGGGTGAGTACTTTCGTGTCTCGTGCCGAGTTGTTTTCTCTCCGAGCCCGCTCGCAGTGTTTTGACGTGTGTTTTTTGTTTTGCCTCCTTAGGAGCTCGAGACCCGATCCCTTGGGAAATCGGTGTTCCTGCGAAATGAGAGGGATATCTGGGACCAGCTCCGGCGCCAGAAGGGCTTGCTTGCCGATGCCCAGGGACTATTGTCGGCGCGGAGTGCGGAAGTGGAGGACCTCCGCCTTCGTTGTGCCGACATTCAGGCGGAGTTGGCCATGGCTAAGGAGCAGTCCGCCCCTCTGGTGGCCAAGATCAAGGAACTGGAGGAGGAGCGAGACTCCTTCAGGCTTCGGGCCCAAGAAGCGACGGCCTCTGCGAAGGCTACAGCCGGGCAGCTGGGTGCGGAGCAGAGCGAGCATCAGGCGACAAAAGTCGCCCTGGCAGAGGCTACCAAGGCGGCCGAGGCCTCTCGGGTCGAGGTCTCAGCCTGGAAGGGCAAGGCCGAGGGTAAGTTCCGCTGAACCATGTTCCTCGTTCCATTTGCTCTTTTTGTCCTGGTTCGCGCTTGACTCCTGACCCCTTGTTGCGACGTAGATCTGGAGAAAGAGGCCTCCCAGGCGGCTGAGGCCTCCGTCGCGGCGCAAGCAGCGCTGGATGTCGAGGTCCGGGAGCACGAGGCGCTGCGCAGCGCTGTCCGGTCTGCCTGCGAGGCTCTGGACGTCGAGGAGGTCCAATCAGCTAGCTCCCTTGGGAGCCGCCTCATCGCGTTGAGCGGCCACGTCCGCGAGAGACTCCGAGGGGCGTTGCACACGGGTGTCAAGCGCGCCCTGGCCGTCGTCTCCTCGCACTACGCCATCAACCTCGAGGCTGTCAGCGACGGCTACGTGTTGCCAGAAGATGACGAGGAGGCTGATGCAGAGGTCGTGAGGCTGTTGGAGGCGGCCGAGGCACCTGGCACCGCGTTGGCCAAGCTGTTCGAAGAAGAGGTGGTCCCTCCCGCGCCAGCCGCCGATCCTTGAGCTTTGACCTGGGCCAAAAGGGGCCATGTAACCGGATCGAGTTAGTTGCCGAATCGTGACGTTTTTTGTGGCCGTCGAGGCCCTTAAAGTATTTGCGTATGTGTGCTTCTTAACCGTTTTCCATTCTATTTCTAAGTTCGTGCCCTCTGTCTCGATCGCGAAGAAATCCCTCGGAACCTAAGCCGTCCTTCGGCGAAGGGTGGTGAGGGAGCTGCCGTAGCCCAGAGGCGTAGGCCGTTCTCACGACCCGGCCGGCCCTTTGGCCTCCAGACAGGCTTTTGGTCTTTGGGTTTCTTGCGAAGGTCCCGTCGGAGCGCGAGAGAGTTTGGCGTGGAAATTTTCGGAAAAACGGTTGAGAAATGGTGTCCGGGACTTAGGGGGGTTCCCCCTTTTTAGCCCCCGAGGGAGGCTCGACTTTGCAGAGGCAGAGCCGAGTCTCCCTTATTGCGTTATAGTGACGTCGAGCCCCTATCGATAGACAACCTCTCTGCAAAGAACTTCCTCGGAACCTAAGCTGTCCTTTGGGCGAAACGGTGGTGAGGGAGCTGCCGTAGCCCAGAGGCATAGGCCGTTCTCACGACTCGGCCGGCCTTTTCGCCCTTGAGACGATCTTTCGGTCCTTGGGTTCTATACAGCCGATTTGTCTATAAGGGGGTTCCTCGAAAGATTATAACAATTAAAGAACGCTTCTTTATTTATTTCGAGGAAACAATGTAAACAACGTTTGGAAATTTAAGGGTAGAAACGACGTAGCTGTTCTATGTTCCAAGCGTTGGTGAAGATTTCGCCCTTCTCGTTGGCTAACTTGTAGGTCCCGGGCTTCAGCACTTGAGCGACGATATACGGCCCCTCCCAGGGTGGGGTCAGCTTGTGGCGGCCCTTGTTGCTCTGCCTCAGTCTCAGCACTAGGTCGCCCACCTTCAGGTCCCGGCTTTGGACGCGCCGGGCTTGGTAGCGTCGTAGGGCTTGCTGATACCTGGCTGAGTGTAGTAGCGCGACGTCGCGGGCTTCCTCCAGTTGGTCGAGGGCGTCTTCGCGGGCAGTGCGGTTGCTTTGCTCGTTGTACGCCTGTAGCCTCGGGGAGCCGTATTCTAAGTCAGTGGGGAGGATGGCCTCGGCTCCATAGACCAGGAAGAACGGTGTGAATCCCGTGGCTCGGCTCGGGGTATTTCTTAGGCTCCAGATGACTGACGGGAGTTCGGCAAGCCATTTCTTGCCAAACTTCTTCAACTGGTTGAATATTCTTGGCTTAAGGCCTTGTAGGATCATGCCGTTGGCACGCTCTACTTGGCCATTCGTCCTTGGGTGCCCTACGGCCGCCCAGGCCACCCGGATGTGGTGGTCGTCGCAAAACGTTAGGAACTTGCGCCCGGTGAATTGTGTCCCATTGTCAGTGATGATGGTGTTAGGAACCCCGAACCTGTGGATGATATCCGTAAAGAACAGCACCGCTTGCTCGGATTTGATCTGAGCGATCGGACGAGCCTCGATCCATTTAGAGAATTTGTCGATAGCTACCAGCAGATGGGTATAGCCCCCGGGTGCCTTCTGCAGAGGCCCAACCATGTCCAGTCCCCACACAGCGAATGGCCATGTGATGGGGATGGTTTGGAGGGCTTGGGCCGGGAGGTGCGTCTGTCGAGCATAGTACTGGCATCCCTCGCAGGTGCGTACTAGCTTTGTGGCGTCGGCCACCGCTGTTGGCCAATAGAAACCTTGGCGGAAGGCGTTACCTACGAGCGTCCGAGGCGCCGCGTGGTGCCCGCAGACTCCCGCGTGTAAGTCCTGAAGTAAGGATTGGCCAGCCTCGGTGGTGATGCATCGTTGGAGAATACCAGATGGGCTGCGCCTATATAACTCGCCGTCGCAGAGGACGTAAGTCTTGGCGCGTCGCGCAAGCCGTCGGGCTTCGGTTCTGTCAGCAGGAAGCTCTCCTCGGACGAGGCGATCAAGGAGAGGGACTCGCCAGTCCGTTCCTTGGTCGGTCTTGGGAGGCTCTTCGTCAATCGCCATCGCCTCGGGCTCGGCTGGCGGGGTCTCGGCGGCAGAGGGGGCCTCGAGCCCTGCGGTGGGCTCGGCCGATGGGTCCTCTTCCGTCGCCGAGGCGTAGTCGACGGACGGCTTGTGGAGGTCTCTGGCGAAGACGTTCGGAGGGGCCGGGGTCCGTGCCGACGCCATCTTTGCCAGTTCGTCTGCGGCCTCGTTGAACTTTCGTGCAACGTGGTTGAGTTCGAGACCGTCGAACTTGTTCTCCAGACGACGTACCATCGCGCAGTACGCCTTCATTTTGGGGTCGTGGCAGCTTGACTCTTTCATCACCTGATCGACGACGAGCTGCGAATCACCCCGTACGTCGAGACGTCGTACTCCAAGTTCGATGGCGATTTGCAGGCCGTTGACGAGGGCCTCGTATTCGGCGACATTGTTGGAGGCGGCGAAGTGAAGCCGGATCATGTAGCGCATGTGTATTCCGAGGGGCGAGACCAGGAGCAGGCCCGCGCCGGCCCCAGTCTTCATCAGAGACCCGTCGAAGTACATGGTCCAGCATTCTGATTGGATTTGAACGGGTGGCAGCTGTGTGTCGGTCCACTCGGCTACAAAGTCGGCCAGGACCTGTGATTTGATCGCTTTCCGAGGCGCGAAAGACAAGGTCTCCCCCATGAGTTCGACAGCCCATTTGGCTATTCTACCCGAGGCCTCCCGGTTTTGGATTATCTCTCCCAGAGGAAAAGACGACACCACAGTCACCGGGTGGGACTCGAAGTAGTGACGCAGCTTGCGTCGAGCCAAGACTATGGCGTAAACTAACTTCTGGATGTGCGGGTAACGTGTCTTAGTCTCGGAGAGCACTTCGCTGATGAAGTAGACAGGTCGCTGGATGGGCAGAGCGTGTCCCTTCTCCTGCCTCTCGACGACTACGGCCGCGCTGACCACTTGGGTCGTCGCGGCGACGTAGAGTAAGAGGTGTTCGCCCTCGGCTGGGCGGAACCAGGACGGGGGGGTTGGTGAGCAGTGCTTTGAGCCTGGCGAGGGCTTCCTCGGCCTCGGCGGTCCAAGAAAAGCGCTCGGCCTTTCTCAAAAGGCGGTACAGGGGCAGGCCTTTTTCGCCGAGGCGGGAGATGAAGCGGCTCAGGGCCGCAAGGCATCCCATGACCCTCTGCACGCCTTTGAGGTCTCGGATCGGGCCCATGTTGGTCACGGCCGAGACCTTCTCCGGGTTGGCCTCGATCCCACGTTCCGAGACTATGAATCCTAAGAGCATGCCTCGGGGGACCCCGAAGACACACTTCTCGGGGTTGAGCTTGATGTCCTTCTTTCTGAGACATGTGAAGGCAACCTCCAGGTCGCCGACGAGATCGCCGGCCTTCCTGGACTTGACTACGATGTCATCCACATAGGCCTCAACGGTTCGTCCGATATGTTCGCCAAAGACTTGGATCATGCACCGTTGGTAAGTGGCCCCTGCGTTTCTGAGGCCAAACGGCATGGTTACGTAGCAGTACATGCCGAATGGAGTGATGAAAGAAGTCGCGAGCTGGTCGGACTCTTTCATCTTGATTTGGTGGTAACCGGAATACGCATCAAGGAAGGAGAGGGTTTCGCATCCTGCAGTGGAGTCGACGATTTGGTCAATTCGTGGTAGTGGGAATGGGACTTTCGGGCATGCTTTATTTAGACCAGTGTAGTCCACGCACATCCTCCACTTGCCACTTTTCTTCCTGACTAGTACAGGGTTAGCCAACCACTCTGGATGGGATACTTCCTTGATGAACCCGGCTGCCACGAGCTTCTGTACTTCTTCGCCGATGGCCCTGCGCTTCTCCTCGTCAAACCGGCGCAGGCGCTGCTTTGCCGGCCTGGAGCCTGGCCGGATATCTAAGGCGTGCTCGGCGACCTCCCTTGGTATGCCTGGCATGTCCGAGGGACTCCATGCGAACATATCGACGTTCGCACGGAGAAAGTCGACGAGCACGGCCTCCTATTTGCTGTCGAGGGTGGCGCTGATCTTCAGTCCCCGACCGTCGGGGACGGTGGGATCGACTGGGACGAACTTGACGGCCTCCGCGGGTTCGAAGGTCCCGGCGCGCCGCTTGGCGTCGGGAACCTTGCTACCAAGCTGGTCGAGATTGGCGATGAGGGTCTCGGCCTCCACGACTGGCCTCGGCGTACTCGATGCACTCGACGTCGCAGTCGTATGCATGTTCGTACGTGGACTCGACGGTGATGACGCCGTTGGGGCCTGGCATCTTGAGCTTGAGGTAGGTGTAGTTGGGGATCGCCATGAACTTGGCGTAGCACGGGCGCCCCAAGATGGCGTGGTAAGCCCCCTTGAATTCAACTACCTCGAAGGTGAGGGCTTCCTTACGGTAGTTGGATGGGGTGCCAAAGCAGACGGGTAAGTCGATGCGTCCGAGGGGTCGTGTGCGCTTCCCTGGCACGACGCCGTGGAAGGGCGCGGAACCACCCCGAAGCCGTGATTGGTCGAGCTCCAGGAGCTCCAGAGTGTTGGCGTAGAGGATGTTGAGGCCGCTGCCTCCGTCCATGAGTACTTTGGTGAGCCGGGTGTTGCCGATGATCGGGTCGACGACCAGCGGGTACTGCCCGGGGTTTGGAACGTAATCAGGGTGGTCATCCCGGTCAAAGGTGATTGCTTCCCGAGACCAATCGAGGTACCGGGGGGTGGCTACCCTGACCGAGAAGACCTCCCGGCGTTCCCTCTTTCGCTGGCGCGCCGTGAGGCATGCCGAGGGTCCGCCAAAGATCATGAAAGCGTTGCGTACCTCGGGAAACCCATCATCTTTATCACCGTCCCTTTCGCCGGCGCCCCTTTTCCTGGCCTCATCGTCGTCGGGGAGCCCGAGCCTGGCGTAGTAACGCCGGAGCATGGTGCATTCCTCGAGGGCATGCTTCACCGGGCCTTGATGGTAAGGACAGGGCTTCTTTAGCATGTCGTCAAATAGCCCGGGGCCGCGGGGGCCTCGGGGATTTCTGCGATCTGTTGTGGCGACGTGAACGGCCTCGAGGACCTCCTGCTTCCCCGGGCGGCCCTTCTTCTTTCTCTTAGGGACGCGGGTGGGCGAGGCCTCGGGGGCCTCGTCCTTCTGCTTCCCCTTGGCGTCGTTGTTGGGGAAGATGGCCCCCACCGCCTCTTCGCCCGAGGCGAAGTTGGTGGCGATGTCGAGGAGCGCGGCGGCAGAGCGCGGGACGTTGCGCCCTAACTCTCGGACCAAGTCCCGACAAGTGGTGCCGGAGAGGAAAGCCTGGACGATCTCCGAGTCACCGACGCTGGGTAGCTCGGTGCACTGTTTGGAGAAGCGCCGGATGAAGTCTCGGAGAGACTCGTCCGGCTTCTGGCGGCAGTTCTTGAGATCCCAGGAATTCCCAGGGCGCACGTAAGTGCCCTGGAAGTTCCCGACGAAGATCCTAACCAAGTCGCGCCAGTCGTGGATTTGCGAGGGGGGGAGATGCTCAAGCCAGGCTCGCGCCGAGTCCGTCAAGAGTAAAGGGAGATTGCGGATGATGAGCAGATCATCGTCCGCGCCACCCAGCTGACAAGCCAGGCGATAATCGGCTAGCCATAGCTCAGGGTTCGTCTCGCCGCTATACTTGGTGAGGTTGGCCGGCTGTCGGAACCGGGCGGGGAAAGGAGCAACGCGGATGGCCCTGCTGAAGACCCGAGGTCCTGGCGGCTCAGGGGAGGGGCTGCGGTCCTCACCACTGTCGTAGCGACCGCCTCGGTGCGGGTGGTAGCCTCGGGCGGCTCCGTCGTCGTGGCGCCGTCGCCTGCCAACTACCTCGTGGTCGCCTTGTACCTCGCGTTGGTGTCCAGGTCGGTCGCGCACCGAGGGGGCCCTGTTGACCGTCGGCGCGCGAGCGGGCTCGGGACGGACCGAGGCATCCTGGCCTTGGCGAGGTCGTGCCGTGGGTTGCTCCGAAGTGCCTCCGCGCCGGCGGGAGGCGGAACTTTCGGCCTGCTGCACTGCTGCGGTCTCGAGGAGGTCGCGGAGCTCTCCGCGGACCCGTCGCCCTTCGGTGGTGGAGGGCTCGGGCATCGCTCGGATCAGCATCGCAGCAGCTGCGACATTCTGGCTAGCGCGGTTAAAGATTGGGGGTGGCTCTCCGCCCTCGTTGTCGTTGATGCGGTGATGAACGTCGCGGGCCCGCCCTCGGGCTCCTCCGCCCTCACCGCGCCCTCGCTGCTCCTGCTCGAGAGTGTCCCGGAGCTGTTGCAGAAGGAGTCGGTCCTGTTCGACCTTGGCCTGAAGCTCGCGGAGCTGCTCCAGGTCTGGGCGACGATGCCCCCCGTGGACGAGATTCTCGTTCCGTGCTGCCGGGGCTACGAGACGCGGAGGCGTGGCACCACCCGTCCCCGCCCGGGGCGGTGAACGAGTGCCTGTCCCTTCTTCCTCTTCGCCCACCGTTGGCATCCCGAGCCCGACGTGGAAGCACTCACGGGATGGATCGTAAGTCCCTTCGTCGTCGGAGTCGGAATAGCCGAGGCAGTAGTCGCTTGCGGCCAAGAATTGGCGTAAAGCCCCAGGGTTGTGGAGTTCGGAGAAATCCACCCCGGGCCACGCCTCGTCCTCGTCCGAGGGGTCGGAGTGGGTGCTCAGGTCGAGAGCGAAGCGCTGGCGGCGTTCCGAGGGGTGCTCGTGAGCGGCAGCGTAAGCGTAGGCGTAGGAGGTGGCGGCATTTCTCAACCCAAAGGGGTATGGGAACGGGGCCGTCTCCAGATTCTGCCCCGCCGGGGTCGGTTCTTCAGGGAGTGGCGGAGCGGGGTTAGATGACTGGGCATCGTCGTAAGCCCCCGGCGATTTTCCTTTGTCCAGGCTCAGGTCAGACAGGTCCCCAGTCAGGGACCCCGTACCAACAGCTGGTCGCAGGATATCGGCGGGGAGTGTCGTGCTGCCCCGGGCTCGCGTAGCGTCGGGGTGGCCTTGCTCGCGCCGTGCCCGGCGAGCGTGGCGAGAGCGGCCGCCCGGACGCCGCCTACGCCTGGGCTGCCGGGGCGCGACTTCGTCGTCGGACGGTGGGGTTCGAGGAGTGAGGAGCACCATGTCGTACTCATGCCCTAGAGACATGAACTCTAGGCTCCCGAACCAAACTATGGTGCCGAGGCGCAATGGTCGTATGTGGTCTGCCATCCGGAACTTGCTAGGATGACGAAGCTGACACGCAGAGTCCCCTACCTGGCGCGCCAACTGTCGGTGTTTTGGAACCGGGGGTCCCTCAACCAACGAGTGAATTTGTACTGCGTGTCCCTAATCCCGGATGGTGATGCAAAGAGACACAAGGTTTATACTGGTTCGGGCAGTCGAGGCCCTACGTCCAGTCTGAGAGATTGATCTTGTATTCCTTGCACCGGAGTGCTCGTGGTAGGGGGTTACAAGCTGAGTGAGAGAGGGAGCTAGCCCCAGGTCTCGGCGAGGGTGGATGCGAACTGCTTGGGACGTTGCTCCCAAGCAGCGTGGAAGTGCGTGATTCTATCGGTGTGTTTGTCCTTCTGCCCCCCCAGAAATGGCCCTGGCTACCTCCTTTTATAGTTACAAGGAGGAAGCGAGAGGTACATGAGAAGGCTACTATTTGCTGACGTATTCCGCTCCCTGAAGCAGTATGGCGTCGTGGGAGTTCCAGTCGATGTCTAGTCGGTATGGTCTTCAAGGCTGACGACATGCTGCGCTCTTGTACTTTTGTTGACTTGGTGAAATGCCGAGGCCTGGTGGCTGCTGTAGTAGGCTGTGTCGAGACCTATCGCGCTGAGGCCGAGACCCACTGTGCTGAGGCCTGCTGTGCCGAGGCCTTTAGCGGGTGGCAATGTGAGGTCTGGGCGGCCATCGTCGATAGTTGATTTGGGCGGAACAGTGCCGAACATGCGTCTACAGGATACGGTGCCCTGTATCGTCAGTAAGGGATGGTAAAAAGGCGATTTGACCGTTGTCCTGTCGTGGCATACTGCCGATCGTGGCTTTCGTAGTGAGGGCAGCTGGGTGCATTAATTGGATGCGATAGCCTGCCAGAGTGACTTTTGAGGCGGAGGTGACGGGATTGCGGGACTGAGCCCAGCCTCGGGCGAGGCGGAGCATGGCCAGTTCGCCCGAGGCCCTACCGGGAGTCTCGGGCGAGGCGGAATCCGAGGCTCATCGGGGGTCTCGAGCGGGGCGGAGCGGTCGGTTCGCTGGCCCCGAGGTCACAGGAACCCGGTTCTGACTCCCCACGTCGTGTCCGTCCTTGGTGCAGGAGTTTAGGCAGCACAGTAGCCGGTAACCCTTGCACAGTCCCGTCGTGGATGGCAGGGTGCTGACGTGACGGACGTCTGGTCTGCCACGTCGCTGCACTGCGCCGTCGTGTGATTTGTCGGAGTGGTTGAGCGCCTCGATGGGACGTGCGGAAGTGACATGCTGGTCGTACTCGGTCTTGTGCGTCGTGGGGCTCCAGTACGGCTTGATGCAGGACATGGCGGGCGACGTGCGGGTTGCCGTGTAATGACGTCGTAGGGGGCAGCGGCTATGCCGAGGCCGAGCCATCGCGGGGGGCTCGGTGGTCATGGACCCTCAGGCTGCCGAGCCCGTGAAGCAAACTGTCGAGGTCCTTGGGGGGAGTTATTGGCCTTGGGTACTGATTCCGAGGCTACAGTAGCCCAGATGTGGCTCCCCACGCTGCATTGTCCTCGGTGCAGGAGTTGGCAGCATAGTGAGGCATGGGCGTCACGGTGGTTAGTACAGTGGCGGGTAACCCCTGCCCAGTCCTGCCTCCTGTCCCATCGGCCATTCTGCTGTACTGTGCCGGGCGTGCGGTTGTCGTCAGGGGCAACAGTCGGCTGAGTTGATGTGACACGACGTTTTGTCAGAGGGACGGGAGAAGGAAGAGGCGGCGGAGTGCCGCCGAGCCTGCCTTGCGCGAGACGGAGGGTCGGTGGCCCGGCCGTGGCCTTTGGCGGGGAATCGCTCGGGGTCGGTAGCGAGGGGGCCTCGGGCGAATCAGAGAATCGGCCGAGGCCTGCGGCGATGGGCCTCGGGCGAGTCGGAGAATCGGCCGAGGCCCTTGGAGCCTCGGGCGAGTCGGAGAATCGGCCGAGGCCAGCAGCGTTTAGCTGGTTTCGATCTTTACGAAGTCTAAGCAGTCGTTTTTTGGATCTTGCTTAGGGTACCCCTTCTCACGGTATCCGACAATATCTTTCCCAAACTTAGGTTTAAAAAATAAATTGTTACACCATGGGTCTAGGTAAACGTGGGTAAATTAATCCTTTATTTGGCTAGTAGCCAATTTGGCCACACATAATCCCCTTTCCCATAGTTTGACTGAAGAGTGTCTTTGAAAATGTGTTTTTAAAGTTAATTGTGGTATTTTTTTTGTTTTGCGAGACCCAGTTACACGCAGACGTTTACATACACGAGCGCAGACTCACCCATATGAACGCACGCACTCATACCTTACCCCTATGAGCACCTACGAAGAGCCGAGTTGGACCGGCAAATCTCGAGATTGATAAAGTCACCACAGGTGCCTCGCAGTCGACAAGCACCACTACTACAGAAATGACATCTAGTCCCGGTTGGGAACTAGTTCTACTCCCGGTTTTCCAACAGGGACTAGCAATCCGGGGCTAAAGGTGTTGTTCTTTAGTCTCGGTTTGCCACAACCGGGACTAAAGATCCTCCCGCTTTAAAAAAATAATGCCTCCCACCGCTGCGCCCTGTGAGATTCGAACCCAATACCTCATGCACTGCCTCACGCGTAGCTTACCACCCCACATACACAACACATCTAACAATAGATGGGATGCTTTCCTTTTGAACTAACCCATCCGGGGACCTTTAGTCCCGGTTGGTGTTACCAACCCAAACTAAAGGTAGACCCTTTAGTCCCGGTTGATAGTATTACCAACCGGGACTAAAGGTTGGAGGACTTTTAGTCCCGGTTTAGCCGTTGTGCAGGGACATTTAGTCTCGGTTGGAGACACCAACCGGGACTAAAGGCCTTCTAGTCCCAGGGGCAAAAAATGCCGAGACTAATGCCAAATTGGGACATCGTTCTAAAGTATGTTCTCTAGTAGTGCACGTCGCCTACCACTGAAAGAAATAGCGCCGTTAAATCATGTAATAAATCCAAAAAAAATGCGAGCACCTGTGTCAAGTCGGGGACTTACCCGGGTGGGCAGGTTCCACCCAAAGGAACCCAACCAGCACTACCGGAATCCTCAAATTTGCCAGAGTGTATTCCCTCGGGCACTCGACGAACAAGTTCTTTGCCGAGTGCTGCTCTAAAAACACTCGGCAAAAAAAAACTCGGCAAAGAGTGGGTTTGCCGAGTGTAAAAAAAACACTCGGTAAAGAGAGGGTTTGCCGAGTGTCAAAAAAACACTTGGTAAAGAAATAAAATCTTTTTTCTAGAAAAGAAGGAGAAGAAAAAAAATAAAAAAAAACTTTGCCGAGTGTTCAGATCTAGAAAACTCGGCAAAAAAATAAAAAAAATTTTCTAGAAAAGAAGGAGAAGAAAAAAATGAAAAAAAAAACTTTGCCGATTGCTAGATCCAGGGCACTCGACAAACAAAAATATCTACATAACCACCCCAGTGCCCCACCCCTCCTTCCGCACTCCCCTTCTTCCTCCGTACCCGGCCCCCAGCGCCCCCTCCCCTTCTTCCTCCGTACCCGGCCCCCAGCGCCCCCTCCCTTCTTCTTCCTCGGCACCCGGCCCGGCGGCCCCCAACGCCCCTCCCCTCCCTACCTCTCCCGGGCCGCCGCCCCTCCCCTTCTTCTCCCCTTCTTCCCTGGCGCTGCCCCTCCCCTGACTTCTTCATCCCCGGTGCTGCCCCTCCCTGGCCTTCTTCCCCGGCGCTGCCCCTCCCTCTCCCGGATCTGGCCGGTGGAGGCCGATGGCGGCCTTCTTCCCCGGATCTGGCCCTCCCTCTCCCGGATCCAGCTGGTGGAGGTCGGTGGCGATCGGATCTAGGCTCTGGTGGTGGCGAGCGGCGGGCTTTGTGGTGTTGGCGTGGTGGTGGTTGGGTGGTGTGTGGGTGTGTTGGCGGCGGCGTGGTGGCGGCGTGGGTGTGCTAGCAGCGCCGTGGTTGTGGTGGCTGGGCGGCGTGGGGCGGCAGCGGGCGTGGCAGCGTGTTGGTGGATCTGGGCGCTGATGTTGGCGGCGGCCGTGGTGGTCGGCGGCCGTTGGTGGCAATTGTTTTTTTATTTTTTGCAGAAAATGTTTGCCGAGTGTCGGGTTTAGCACTCGGCAACATCTTTGCCGAGTGCTCGACAAAAAACACTAGGGAAAGAAAGCTTTGCCGAGTCTGTGTTTGCCGAGTGTCGTTTGTCGAGTGCAACACTCGGCAAAGTCTTTGCCGAGTGTTTTTTTGCCTTCGCCGTGTGCCATGGGCACACGGCAAACCTGTGCATTTCGGTAGTGCAGCTGAGCTTGGCCCCTGTTTTTGAAAGATATATAGTTGAGGGTCTACTTATAATATATATATTTTTTATTACATAAAAAAGTACTCTACTTCATTTGTCTTGAAATACAAAGTTTTGAAGATTCAAACTTTATCTTAAATTATAATTTCGACCTTATTCATGTGTATCTGCCTTTTAATCCTTATAAATGCATGCCTTTTGAACATCATCTTGTCCAAAATGACTCACGTAATTGATAACCGAAATAAATGACATGCATTATTCATTCCTTTTCATACAGTATTACTAGGAAACTAATTAGAAAGTTAACAATGGAACAACTAATTATATTGAGGGGTAAGTAAGTTTGCTAAACTCCTTGTTTGGTCATAAAATTGCTTCAATACCTTCATCGTGTTTGGTTTGTTGTTGAGTGGAGCCTGGCTCGCATCTGGGAACTGGCTCACGTAGGGCAGACTGGAGATGCAAGCTGTTGTTTGGTTGTCGTATGTATATAGCTTGGCTGAGAGAAGATAGTGTTTGGTTAATTGTGTTATCATATGAAATAAAAATAGAAAAAAACAAGTAATCTTATAATATTTAACTTGTGTATCTGAACTCTAGTAGCTAGTCTCTATTTTACTTTTCATATTTTAATCTACATTAAAATACATTAATATATTTGTCAAAGAAAACACTAATATCACTTAATACACGGTAATCACATGTTCATAGTATCTCTTACAGAACTCTGCTGCACCATGCGAGCAGGGTTCGTCAAAAACGTAAATAAAATCCATATAACGGGAGCCAGGCTCTGAGCTGCCTTTTGCGCGTCTTATTTATACCTCGATGCGGGCAACCGCAAACACCTGAAAGTTGCATCTAGAGAGCCTAGCTGGGCAAGAACGAGGCAACCAAACATGCTACATGTATTTCAAGATAAGGAGAGTTGAAGTTATGAAAAAAAAATCTGTTAATGAAGTAGTGTTTTGTTCCTACAGTAAATGATGACGTGAACTTCTAGATGTGTTCTAGATGTGTGTATTGAGGAAAGATTGAAAGGACAAATGAAAGGCTGCAACGTTGCTCTTTGGTGACATACATCCGAACTCATGTGGATGAATTTGGCGACTCCATCATATTTCCTATGGGCTGGAATTCCGGTTTCCTGGCCCTTCGCTTTGCTCTATCATTCACCAACAACTCGATCTGTGTGTCGGTCCTACATAGTACATTTGTTCCAGGAAAAAATGGTGATGACCAATTGCGTGTGTTGGAAACGTGGTCAAGTGCACAAATGTTATCAACGATGATATATGGTTTGATGCACAAGCAAGGATGCACGAGCATTTTTATGCGTTGGATCATAAGATTATTCCTTTGTTTCATTATAAAAGAAATGAATAATTTTATGCAACAGATTTGACAAACATCAAGGGCAAGAAAAATGTGTCAAAACCTACAATACAAAATTAATATATTGTTCAGAATTATTTCATGTACGTTTATTAAAACTAATTTGATAGTGTAACTGTATAGTTGCTGGTGTATCTTCTATAAATACGATCAAAATTAGAGAAAAATTGACTTAGGAAACAAGGACTACCGGATGGAGCAGTAGATGGACACGAATTAGCTGAGCTGTATGGATCATGCCTGACTTGACTATGTACCTAGTAATTTGTGTTGCCGACCATAATTGCTAGGTGACAAATCAAACTTGCTACTCATTCATCCAGATATACGCGGTGAAGTCAAGCATGCCGAGATTAGTCGTCTGTACTTACTAGGACAGGTAAGGATATACTGCTTGAAGAATCCATCAAGATTGTGGAAATATGTAACTGCCATATATATACCTGCCGCCAGGGACTATTTCAATCGCTTAGTCGGTTCCAGCAGGTTGAACAATAAACACCGGCAGCGGGTATTAGCTACCCCTGCTAGAGCCTTCCTCCTTGTTTATCTTGTTGCTCTTTCCTTTGACCCTTGCCCTCTACAAGACTTTTCTGCTTTGCTCATATGAACATGATGTTGTAACGTCCATGTTGCATGCACTTCCGTGGTCAAATCTGAATGTATTCTGCATTATGGAACTAAAACACGTAATATCAGCTCAACACAAACAAGCTCTTCTTCTCACTACTGGACTCCTTGAGTTTGCCGAGTGCCCGAAACACTCGGCAAACTACGTAAAACACTCGGCAAATTGTTCGCCGAGTGCCACACTCGGCGAATAGCACTCGCCATAAATAGTACCGGCAAAGCCAACTTTGCCGAGTGCCATTTATCGGGCACTCGGCAAACATTTTGCCGTGTGCAGTTTAGCTCTCGGCGAAAGTAAACGGTCGTAACGCCGGACCCGCCGTTAACAGTTACTTCGCCGAGTGTCAAACGGCAAGGCACTCGGCAACTAGTTTTATAAAAATATTTTTTGGTTTTTAGAATTCCTTTTCGCCGAGTGCTGCGCTCGGCAAATGATAAACATATGCCGAGTGTCGCACTGTAAGATACTCGGAAAATATTTTTCAAACAGTATTTGGGTTTTTTAAAAATCCTTTTCGCCGAGTGTTGCTCTCGGCAACTAATAAACATATGCCGAGTGTGGCACTGTAAGACACTCGGTAAATATTTTTCAAACAGTATTTGGTTTTTTTAAAAAATAGCTTTTCGCCGAGTTTCTTGGTGATAACACTCGGCAAATTGTGTTTCTTTGCCGAGTGTCTTGGTCATAACACTCGGCAAAGCCTCAGAAATCTGATTTTTTTTTTTTTGCATTACATTTCACAGCACATATATATATATCACAGCACAGATATGTTTCACAGCACATATATCACATATATATATCATCTCCACACACCACATCACATATGTCACAATAATCCACAATGGTACACAAATGTCATACCACAATACCAACATAAGGTTCGAGTTTAAAGTATCCACCACAAGTGCATTACAAGCATAAGTGCAACACAAGGAATAAGTTCAACACATGAAAAGAAGCAAATCACCAATTAGACCACGGCGACTGCTGCGGTGGGTCATGAGGTACATCGTTTGATGCCGCCGATTGACCCTGCACAAAGAATAGATAAGATTACTTGATAGCTGCAAAAGGAATTGTTGAGACATATATAGCTTAGGGTCGTTTATTTGATGGTAAGTATGCCCTATTCAATTCTTTTAATAGTCACTTTGTATATGTTGGGTCCTTTTGGTGCTGAAACGTTAGCGAGGCAAAAACACTGTTTCATAACTTAAAAAGTACGGAGTAGATCTGAATAAGCTCATGGAACAGGCTGCGAGGAAGCTGGTTCTTGTTCGATCAGTCGGCAACTGCCGCTGCTCAATGCTGTAGCCTGTAGCAGCAGCAATACTACTACTACTGTGCTACGTTTATAAATTAATTCAGAAGCACCAACAGTTGGAAAACTGCTAAGTGATTTTATGATCTTCTCTATCATGATTGATTTTAATATCCATCTCAGATTGGCAGGTGTTACAAGCAGAATTTTGAGCTAGGACTGTGAAAATGTACAATACAAAAATTAGAGGTCTATCAGATACTTCTAGGAAATAGGATTGCAGAAGTTGTACTATCTTTAAAACCCTTAACCCTTGATTTGGAATATAGATCTATGATTCATTGATTGCAGCTAGTTTCGTTAAAGTGCAACAGACACTGAAAATGTGCCTTTCTTCATGTCCCAAACTACCCAGGTAAAAAAAAATGGCAAACAATAAACTCTCATTTTTTTTTTGCCCGAAGTTGCACCAGAGCACCATGGTCCAACAAGTTCTTGAACACTACAAATCCCGAGAGGAGCCACATATGTGCACCATGGTTTGGGGAGGGTTTGCCCCCACTAGCAGGCGTACACGGATGGAGAGCGCAACCAAGAAGCAGAACCACAAAAACCCACTCCAAGAACAGGAACACGTGAACAAGGCTGAACAAGAAAGAAGCCCACCCCTGCACAGCAAATCCTTGGGGGGAGATGGCTATACAAAACCCAAACAAAGGAATGAAAAACAGATGGCATCGCAGCACAGGCTAAAATCTGCTTGATGCTCCAACTCCTGATCATTTTCAGAATTAGAATAGATGCCATTGCACAACAAGCCTATGGTGCACCATATAAGATGCGAATACCAAATCTCAAAATAATTCATGAACTGTGCAGTCAATGTCAACCACAGTTTACAGGTTAGCAAGAAGGTAAAGGTTT
Source organism: Miscanthus floridulus (assembly GCF_019320115.1). Lineage (NCBI taxonomy): Eukaryota > Viridiplantae > Streptophyta > Magnoliopsida > Poales > Poaceae > Miscanthus > Miscanthus floridulus. Next base: position 18,897 of record NW_027096531.1, on the reverse strand, counting down.
ATTTTTCTACTTTTGATGGGGTAGTGCTGCTCTGAGTTGGCTGCTAACAACTTGCTCTTCACTTTCTCTGAATTATAAAATAAATTTTCGTCATTGTTCATATCTCAGATTAGCAACAGAAGGACCAATGCCCTCCTGTACTTGCATTCCATAGGAAATGAAAGAGGAAACCAATGGGCCATATTCAGATATCTTCCTGAAACAGGATGGCAGGATGTAGAAAATAACACTGGATATCAGATGGTAGCTTAGTAATTACTTGGAAAAGGTGATGGATGGTGCTGAAGTATTCTCAAGTTGCACACAAATATTTGTAAGAAAAACATTTACTATAAGAATGCCAGATATATATTGATATATGACACTAATCTCAAGTCAACCACTGCGAAGTGTGGTTCAATGCATCAGAGAGTTTTGTTCAGGCAAGCAAACTGCAAATTCAAGTGTAAATTTAAACTAGCGGCCGAGGCCAAGAGGCAATTATGAAGACGAGAAACGACTTATATGATAGGCCGTATACGGTATGACCGGCCGGTTACGGGTATTTTTTTCTTTCCTTCTATATATTCCAGTCAGTCTAGCTTTATTCTTTTTTTCTCACATTGTTGTTTCTTACAAATTTTGTAATCCAGAACCTATAATAAACCCCAAGGATACAAACAACCTAGCTAGATTATCATAATTCATAATCTAGATTATTATAATCTCATTCATAGTTCAGATTCTAGTAATGTAAAATTGATCCAAACAAGTCCTTATAGTGCAGGTCGGCTACCACCACCATTCTCCATGTTCAAAAACTTAACACCCATTGCTAAAGACTAATCGGCACTGGGGATAGATGTACTCACAGGAGTGTCTTCAGGAGGACGAGGAGGAAGGAATAGCGCTTGTGGCAGAGGTTCACCCATCTTCGCGCCGAGATTTTGCATCCACTGAAACATGTGCTCCTGCCTCTGCCGATCAGCGTCAATCTTCGCCTCCAACGCTATTCTCTGCCTCCTCTCTTCTTCAAGCTCGGCCTACAAAATTTCACCCCACTGTTACAATGGAAGTCAAAGGTATGTAAGAAACAATGAACGACGAATAAAAGAGTAATAACCTGCAAAGTCTGCATGGCGTGCTGTGTACTAGTCGGCCGTGGGCGTATGGGCGGCCTCTGGCCCGTGTCGCTTGCTCGGATCTGGGAGAGAGTGGGGGTAGTGGCCGTGTCGACGACGCTGTCGCCAAGCCAATACCTGCCATGCTTCTTGCCTCCTCCCACCCTCATGACAAGGTCACCTTCGAAATCCTGGGTGCTCGGATCGTACTCCGGCCCATGGACCGCCTTGGCCGCCGTTGTGTACTCGGTGAGACGGCTTTGGATGGAGGGATTGCTGTACGCCGAGGGGGGGTCCTCCGGGTTGAAGTCGACGGCGGACGTCGCCTTGCCCTTGTGGGCCATAGCCCATGCCTTCACCTGGGAGCAAGGTGCGCCACCATGTGACGCCGACTGTGAAACAAACAGTAAGATCATTAGAAACTATGCAGAAGCAAGCGTTGGAATACATAAATGAAGTCACGTACCCATCTCTCCGCGTACTCGGCAAGGGTAAGGTTCCCCTGATGGTGTGGTGCACCTGTCATCATCAAACGCCGCTCCCGACAAGCGGCGTGTGTCTCCGACCACTCCAGGGAGCACCACTTGTCCACCATTTTCCTCCAGCACTCGCCTTTACCGGCCACCCAAATTGGAGGCACCTACACGTCAACATGCATTTGTCATATAAGAACACAGTAAGTGTACTTAATCTCAGGAAGAAACAGTATTTACCAGCATGTATTGCTCTTTGGTCAGCGTCAAGGTTCTTGCGAGGTCTTTGTCGATCTTCACTTCCTCGAAGACAGCTTTGTATTGCTGTACAGCCAGGATACGCGCCTCGTAGTGCATGTCCTTCACGAGCTTGTAGCAGGCTTTGTGAGCGTGCCTCTCGGCCCTCTCCTCGTATCCCTCGTCACATCTGTAGTAATCCTGCATATAAACATTATGTATGTAGTCATTATTTCAAGGATGTGATAGGAATGCGATGTATTGAGCAAGATAGTGCGGGGAAGGCTTACCCACAACTCTTTCACAACCCGCTGCGCCTTGTTGTCGAATTTCCTGCCTTCCCGATCTCGTGCATCGGGGGCAGAGGCATAGTGCTCGAACGTGTAGGCTGGCTCCACCCCTCCTGCCTAGGCCACCAGGCCGGGGAAGTGTTCCCTACACAGAAGGCCCAGGATTCCACCGGGAAGGCGTTTGTGATCACCTGCAGCCACAACCTTCCATCCCCTGTCCAAGTGATTAACGAAAAAATATTAGTTTGTATTTTGCCATGTTAAACATATCAAATGAAGTAGCGATAACATCTTAAGATACTTACCTTGGCCCATTGGGGCGAATCACTGGCCGTTTCATGAAAGGTATAGCCTGTTCCGGGAGGCGTGAAGGGCCTCGCAACTAGATCTTTGAAGCAGAGGAAGAGGAACCCCCCGCCGAGGGCTCCTCGTGCTCGCCCTCCTCCTCGTGCTCGCCCTCCTCCTCGTGCTCGCCCTCCTCCTGCTCGGCCTGCTCCTCGTGCTCGTGCTGCTCCTCCTCCGCCTCCTCCTGAGGCGAGGGAGGTACAGGCGACGGCGGTCGAGTCGCTGCACGCGCCTGCCGACCCTGGCCTCTCGGCCGACCCCTACGCCTCCGCGGTGGCTCCTCAGCTGCAGGAGCCTCCTCAGCTGGAGCAGACACCGGGCTCTGATAAAATGACCCGACGGACCTCATACCACCCACCATCTTTTGTCAATCACCTGCGATTAAAAAGAGTAAACCAATAAGCACATATAAACAGGACAACCTGAAAAAGAAATGCAAAATAAACGAAACATAATTAGAAAATGATAGTATTACTTGTATTAGAAATAGGCATCATGATCGGGATCAGCCGGATCATAACTCTCATCATCACTATCACACATGTCGAAATAATCAACACTATCCGAAGGACCAATGTTGTCATCATCGGCATTGCCTATACGCACTCGCTCAAGTAATTCTAAGTCTTGCACATTTTCCACCTCATCTCCGTCGTCCTCTTCATCAACCCTTTCATTATCTACTTCCATTTCGATCGCACCGGTTAAGTCTATCTCAAAACTCCCTTCTAGCCCCTCCTCTTGATAGAACTCCCCGTCTAAGTTGTAATCTTGATCATTTGGGAGAGGTAGTCTACCATGTGGCGATGTCTTCTGCACAATATACCAACCCTTAAGACGGTCGTCGTTTGGGCACGCGTATGGCAGATAATAAACTTGCGTCGCCTGTTGAGCAACAACATAGACATCTTCCCCTAGATAGACGGAATCCTGACGAATTTCGACCAGCCCAAGATTAGGGGTCCGTCTCGTTACTGCAGGATCAAACCAATGACATTTGAATATGACGGGCTTAAGGGGTTTGGAACCACGAAATTTGACTTCATAGATTTCTTTGATTCTCCCATAATAATCGGCCCATCAGTGCCGGGCGTAAGAACTCCGGTATTTGTGGTTCTTCGATTGGGCCGACTTTCCTCATGTGCTGTCGTGTGAAAGCGATATCCATTCACGTCATAAGCGGCAAATGACCTGACCCTATACAGAAAGCCACTGGACACCTGTACTAACTCGAGATCCATAGACTCATCGGTTTGGCCCTGCAAGCTCAAGCAGGATATATCGTTAAACTAAGTACGAGCAACTTGTAATGTCAAACTAAGTACGAGCAAAGTTGGACAATACCTTCTGTGCGAACCAAGAAATGAAATCGGGCATTCCATTTCCCACACCCTGTTTAAGAAGGGTATCACATTCCTGCGGGGTAGGTTCCCTTGATAGATGCCAGTAGTGATCAAGAAATTCCCTATAACAAAGAGAAACAAGAGAGTTGGATACCGAATAGTGACAGCATATTTAACAAGTTCGTTGTGAACTTACTGTATGTACGGCTCCACTTCGAGAAGGTTGGTCAACACATAGTGCATGATAGTGCGCCACTCTTCATGTCTCAATGTCTTGGGTTTCCAATCACTTGCACTTCCAAGCTGCCCTCGGAAAAGGCTGAGGTTCGATTCATTTTTGCCCGCATTGTAGCGAGGGGGTGGATTATGCACGCTGGGAAGGTTGTCACTATAGTAACTTGTTGTGAAGTTTGACACCTCCTCCAGAATGTATGCCTCTGCAACGGAAGCCTCAATTTTGCCTTTATTCTTACATTTACTTCGAACAACCTTTAGACATCTCTCGATTGGATAGCACCAACGGCCCTGCACGGGCCCCCCCCATTCGTGCCTCATACGGGAGGTGCAAGATCAAATGCTGCATCGGAACAAAGAAGCCGGGTGGAAATATCTTCTCCAACTTACAGAGAAGCACCGGCGCCATTCTTTCCAAGTCCTCAACCACTTTTCGAGACAACTCCTTGGCACAAAGCTGGCGGAAGAAATAGCTCAACTCTGCCAACACTAGCCAGACATGCTCAGGGACATAGCCACGAACCATCGCCGGAAGAAGCCGCTCAATCCATATGTGGAAATCATGGCTCTTCATCCCTTTGACTCGCAGAGTAGATACGTTCACTCCCCTCCTCAGATTCGCTAAATACCCATCAGGGAACATCAACGTTTGCATCCATTCAAGAACTTGCCTCCTTTGGGGCCTGGTCAAGACGAAATCGGCCTTAGGCTTGCTCCATGTCTTGCCGCCTCTAGGAGGCTTCATTTCTTGCTTTGGTCTATCGCATAACGTTGCTAGGTCCACTCTAGCCTTAACGTTGTCCTTTGACTTTTCAGTGTCCATGAGTGTTCCCCAAAGTGCCTCGGCCACATTCTTTTCAGTGTGCATCACATCAATGTTATGTGGAAGAAGGAGGTCATCATAATAGGGGAGTCTCTCCAAGCCTGACTTATGAGTCCACATATGTTGACGACCATATCCCACAAAACCATCGCCTTGTGGGTTGACGACGAGAGCATCTATCTGAGCACGAACCTCGGCACCCGTCATGATCTGTGGTGCGGGGTCTGTCACTACCACACCTTTCGTAAAGTTCTTCATGTCTCGTCTGAATGCATGCTCAACAGGGAGGAACTGTCGATGCTTGTCGAACGAAGAATACTTGCCACCCTTCTTCAACCAAATGAACTCCACAGCTGTCTTGCATAATGGGCATGGGAACCTCCCGTGAACACACCAGGCGCAGAATATCCCATACGCCAAGAAGTCGTGCAGGGAGTAGTGGTACCAGACATGCATTCTGAAGTTCCTCTTCGTAGCTCGGTCATATGTCAACACCCCTTCCTCCCAAGCACGGACCAGCTCATCAATCAGAGGCTCCATGAACACACCCATCTTACTCCCCGGGTGCCCAGGAATTATCAATGACAAGAATATATTCTGTCGTCGAAACACAACACCGGGGGGGAGATTGAGGGGGATAACAAAGATTGGCCAGCAAGTGTATGGGGCAGCCATCAGTCCATAAGGATTGAACCCATCTGTTGCTAGCGTAACACGTACATTACGAGCCTCAAGAGCTTTCTCATGATGAATCCCATCAAAGTGGGTCCATGCTTCACCATCGGATGGATGTACCATCTTCTCAGGACTGTATCGAGTGCCATTTTTGTGCCACATCATCTGTTTCGCGGTTTCCTCGGTCATGTATAGCCGTTGGATCCTCGGTAAGAATGGAAGGTACCGTAGGATCTTCACGGGGATCTCAAGCTACCTCTTCTGACCATCACCAGACTCTACCTCCAGGTACCTAGAGGATTGACACTTTGGACAGTACTTTGCTTTCTCGTGTCCTTTCCTAAATAGGACGCACCCCTTCGGACAAGCATGTATCTGCTCATATGGCATCTTGAGTGCACGAAGGAGTTTCTGCGACTCGTACATGCTCCTTGGCATAATGTGAGCTTCTGGAAGCAAGCTGCCAATAACTGCCAACGTAGCATCGTAACAATCTCGACTCATGCTAAACTGAGCCTTTAAGGCCATTACCCATCCAATGGCATCCAGTTGAGAAACCTTTGTGTGGCCGTGAAGGGGTTTCTGTGCCGAAGACAACATGTCATAATACGCCTTTGCGGTTGCCTCTGGCTCCTCCTCCCCACCTTCTTCACCTACGTGTGCTTCGTGAAAGTCATTTAGCCAGTCACCTACCCCGGCATCAGCATCGAAATCTTCGACGCGTGCTCTCACGACCTCCTCTCTCATCCGATCGGCTTCACCGTGGTAGATCCACCGAGTATAATCTGCTGTGAATCCATTCTTGCAAAGATGAGTAGACATGACATCCTTTGGTTGCCGACGCCTGTTTGCACATCTACTGCACGGACACCAAATGGCTGACGCTCCTGGAACTAGGGCAAATGCTCTATCTATGAAAGCCTCCGTCTTCTCAATCCATTCATCAGTCAAAGCACGCTGACTTGGGCGGCCCATGTACATCCACTCACGATCATCCATCCTCTGACATATATATATATATATATATATATATATATATATATATATATATATATATATATATATATATATATATATATATATATATATATATATATATATATATATATACCAGCGAGACATTAAGAATTAATTGCATGTACACGATGTTCCTACCATCTAATAGATCAGGATAGGTCCTAATCCCACCCGAGGATGCGTAGCTGAGGTTAGTCTCCATGGTCTACTCCGATCCGAGACAATTTCGGCAGCACCTCCCCGTTGTTCTCCAAATACACGTCCCGGTAGGGAGATTGTGTATCCGGAGAACAACAGGGAGATGCTGCCGAAACTCTGCCTCGGAAAGGAGTAGACCACGGAGACTAACCCCATCTACGCATCCTAGGGCTGTCCAAAAAACGTGAACAATTCGAAACAGATACGGTTATCGACATGCAAAGAGCTGCATATTTCTAACCGTATCTCTTTCGAACGGGAGACGCCTAACCGGGTTACGTGCTCTACAAACATGCATGATACAGAAAAGAGGGGTGTTTTATGCCTCACCTCGCTATCCCGCAAACAGGAGAAGCCTCAACCGCTACAAGGTCCACGGAACACCAACAAACAGCCAGAAGCTTCAGTCCTCCCTAAAAGAATAAGTCTGTTCAAATTTAAAATATCTTATATTTAACCGAATTTATAAGAAATAGTATCAACATGTATGAATTTAACCACCGACAGCAAGCTAGACTTTGCCTTTGACCTAAGTCCCTGTAAGCCAAAACTCCTATCCAGTCAGCATGTTCATCCAATCATGGACCACCACATCACTTGTCAGCTTCCAATTGAGCCCAGTCAGCAGCCGGACATGGCAATCTTGTAATATATATACCTTCTATCAGTCAAACTAAAAATTGTTTGATCTAGCACTATTCTAGAGTTACCTTCTATCAGCTAGTTAGTGTCATACAAAGTAGACTGCGTCCTCGTTCATCATCATTAGGTTACTGAAATCGTATACAAGACTAATAAATCCTCATGATGCGATTGGCTACTTTAGCAGCGATAGATCGTCATTGTTACGGCGCATTATTGACTAGCTTGAAACGGTAGAAAACCATACGTACTCTCTACTATACGTTTCCGTTTTCAAACATGATCGCAGCACCAGCAAATTAAATCTTCAATCTCTTACTTTATAATGCACTTAGCTTAGGCTATATCTATATATATATATCCTGCACAGCCAGCAACGTTTGTACATGGCTCATTATTGATGGGCAGTTCACGTCTCATGGAGGTGCACTTTCTTGGTTTCAACAGAAACATACTACCTGACTAGTTCAACAGAAACATACCAGTGCAGTGGGCCAGGTGGTGGTGTTGAGGCTTGCAGCGACTGGCGGCTCAAATCTGAACCTTTTGTTGTTGCTGCTGGTCGGAAGAAGGGAGGACCTGCTGCAGCCTGCACAACAAGGAAATGCGTGAGTAGAGCAATTGGTCAAAGTAGTAGCTAGAATATAATTAATATACTGGCATCCTCACTCACTCCAAAATAAAATACTAGAATAAGACCGGCCACCAGTACTATCTATGTTGAATTTGCATCAGGAGAATTGAACTCTAGAAAGGCAGAGCTGTGTCCATTTGCATATGTACACCCCCATAATTTTTGCAAAACAATCAAAGTTAGCAGGCATAATACATGCATAGTTGCATATACACTTGGAACTAGATGATCAAGATTCAGTCATCAGTGAAAAGGAAAAATTCAGTTTTCAGTGAAAAGATCTTGGTCCTGGTAACAACAAAGTGGTTAGTTACAGGAATGTCTCTCCTGTATATTCATGACTCTAGCCCTTCTCTTCCTTTGCCCTTATTCAATCCACTAATGCTACTGCTGGTGCTGGGCATCACGCACAGCTTGCAAGTGACAGCATGCTTTGGCTTCTACCCTTACCACACAAGAAGAGAAAGTGAGGCTGTAACAGCTAGCAGGAAAGCAGATCTTAATGGCCAAGAGAACAGCTGCTAGTCCACCAAGTGAGCTTTGTAAAGACAGACATACGACTATATTCATAGGCATGCTACAACTAGGAAGATTGCTAATGAAAAAAACAGCCTACAAATTTTCAAAATATGGGGTGTCAGGCACTAGTTAACAGCTGTGGCTCACACCTGCGAATCTATTACGTGTTGGGCTATCCCTCATAATCTCAATGAACTAAAGAGGGATCCATATGAACAAATGTAACTTCTACGGATATATGGCTTCATGTTGAATGCAATTTAATTCAAATCTGTATCCTACAAAGTGGCAGCGATTTTGTTTCTCCCAAAAAAAGGTTTGTAGGGAGAAACTGATTCTTAATCTCAGATTCTTAGGTGAAATTGGTCCTTCTAGTTTCTAGTTTCTAGTAGATCCAGGAAACGTTTCTGATTCTAACTCAAAATCCTATAATCATGTATGTTTGGTAGGGATTCATTTGTTTTCGGAGAAAAATATGTTTAGATCATGGCTTCCAACATCATTGTCCCTACCAAAAGCATCCAAAGATATAGGATCTCAACTCACTGACATTGGATCCTAGCTTGTAACATTTAATTTTATCGAACAAATCTTTTACTATAAATGCCACATATGATGGTGACACCCGTTACCCATTTGTAGAAGTTTATTAAAACAATATTACCCATGTATTGATCTTTAAAAAAAAATCATGTACGTCTGCTTTATTTGTTTGGTGACTCGGTTGCTTCAACAAGTGAAGTTTATCTTTCTATTGTCTTTTTTAGGATGGTTGTAAACTTCTCCTCATTCTTACATGCTCAGCACCTTTTTCTTACATGATCTAGTTAGCATCTTTTTCTCCACATCTATAACAGGATTGACCTTGCGCATCTATCCTCATTGGATGGCACCAGTAGTGTGTCACCAACAACTAGCTCAAATGGAAAATCCACAAGATTTTATTTTAAGATAAACAACACACACACACACTTAATGGCCAAGAGAACAGCTGCTAGTCCACCAAGTGAGCTTTGTAAAGACAGACATACGACTATATTCATAGGCATGCTACAACTAGGAAGATTGCTAATGAAAAAAACAGCCTACAAATTTTCAAAATATGGGGTGTCAGGCACTAGTTAACAGCTGTGGCTCACACCTGCGAATCTATTTGTTCATAAAATTTAAAATAACTTATAATTTAAAACGAATCGAGTATTAATGTATGTTATAGGATGCTAAAGTTAGCAAGATCCAAATAGACCGTAGTACCTAGTACTCCTTTTCATCCTGAAATACGAGATACCTGAGCAATTGTAGGATCAAATAATATTCGCTAAAAAACTAACTCACTCCTCACTAGTTGGCCAACCATAAGACTCGCACCCATGATCACGCATACACAATGAAAGACATGCTCAAAAGAGGAATATCTAGTCCATTCCTCCCTTCTGGGTTTCAAAACGATATTTACAAATCAACTGTAGATTAAACTTTAAGCAATCAGACTTCAAAAGGCAAATCTGACTCAAAAAAGGATATCAAGGACAGTAGGAACATAATCAGACTAATAATCACAAATCATGACAACCTGCTAACACCAATTCAAGCATTCATCAGCCATCAACTCTAATTTATAAACTATCTCCATCCTCAAATGAACAGCTATTTTTGAAATCACTCTGATGAATGCTTAAACTATCTAAGCAGGACAATATGAGAAGCAGTGAGAATACAATGGGGCTTATCGGAGAATGGGGGAAGCGGTGGGATCCTGCGGTGGGCTCCTGCGGCGACGGCGAAGTCTCAAGGTTCTCTCCACAACCCTAGGGCGGTTTCGTGGGCGTGCTCGCGCCCGCGCTCGGTTTCGCGGCGGGGACAGGGGCGTGGGCCAGCCGGTGGCTGTGGCAGACCGGCCGGGCGGGGGGGAGGTCGATGGCCAGGCGGGCGGGCGGGGTGGGGAGGGAGGGGGCCGCGGAGTGGGGAGGGAGGGGGGGCGCGTGGGGGGGAGCTCGACGGCGGCGGGCGTGGGGAGCACGATGGAGTGGGGCGGCGGAGTGGGGAGGGAGGAGGGCGCGTGGGGGGGAGCTTGACGGCGGCGCGAGGGGAGGGAGACCGGCCGGGCGGGGGGGAGGTCGACGGCCGGGCAGGCGGGCGGGGTGGGGAGGGAGGGGGCCGCGGAGTGGGGAGGGAGGAGGGCGCGTGGGGGGGGAGCTCGACGGCGGCGCGAGGGGAGGGAGGTCGACGGCGGCGCGAGTGGGGAGGGAGTGGAGTGGGGAGGAATGGAGAAATGGCCAGAGCCGGCCCGCGGCCTGTTTGCCGAGTGTCGGCCCGATACGACACTCGACAACGTTTTTAAAAAAAATTTCCATCAGTTTGCCGAGTGTCGGCCGATGGCGCACTCGGTAAACTACTTAAAAATCCCAGTTCTCCCTTAAAAAAATTCCATCAGTTTGCCGAGTGCCATCTATGCAGCACTCGGCAAACTTATTTCTATATTTCATGCTACCCTTTTCTTTCCTCTACTTAATTACTTTCCTCTATTTCATGTTTCACTAATTTCATGAAATGAACTTGCATTACACTTTGTTAGGTGCACTCACAAATGTATATTTCAAGCTTGTACAAAAATTGGATTATTATTTCCTGTGTTTGTATATCACGCATATAAAATTCAATAATTGCGACGAAAGAATAAAAATTACGAAATGGCTTCGAAAAATTGCCAAAAATTCACAAGAAGTGATCTTTGTTCTCTATTATATATACAAAAAAAATTTGAAGTGAAACTCCAAATCAACATTCAAATTGTCTCCTCATCTTACCGGATCTTTCTCACATCTCAGAAACTTCTCCGGAGATGATCCGATTTGTAAGCAACGTACGTGTCAACTTTGCCGAAACACTCTCAATTTTTTACCATAGCCTCCACGTATGATATCATGACAACTCGATGAATTTCATGATTTTTAGATTTTGTTTGTTTTTTATAGAATTTTCAGACGTTTCCGCCACGTGTTTCTGCTCATGTTTCGCGAACACAATGTTCGAGATTTCTGGTCTGGCCTTGGATACGGTATCAAAACAAACTCAGTGAAAAGAATATCATTTTTTTATTCACTTTTTTCGGATATTCGAAGCACTTGCAGTTCAAATCCAAAAAATTACCGAAAATTCATTTGACTAAAATAAATTAATGAAATATAGTAAAATAACTCAGAAATGTACATTACTTGAACAGAGAGCAACAGGTATTGTAAGACAACAGTACAAAAAGTTTGGGGGGCAAAATCAAAAAAAAAAAATGTTTGCCGAGTGTAAGATTCTGACACTCGGCATATAATACCGTTTGCCGAGTGTCAAAAGGTGATACTCGGTATCGATGTATGTTTGCCGAGTGTTGTATTTTGGCACTCGGCATATAGGATAACGGAGATCGACGGTGTTACTGGACATGATGTTGTCGTGTGCCTATTTTGTGCCGAGTGTAGGCACTCGGTATAAACTGTTATGCTGTGAGTGTTATTTTTGCCGAGTTTCCTCTTTGGGACACTCGGCAAACACCATGTTTGCCGAGTGCCCGAAATCGTGCCCACGGCAAACGTGGGGACACTCGGCAACTTAGGTGTTTCCGGTAGTGCACCCTTTGAAACGGATACCATCCAAATCAATCTACATGCTAACTGCAGATGAATAGTTTTTTTTATGATGGAACCTGTCTACCTAAATTTAAGTCCTCCATTTGACTTGATGCTCACATTTTTTGGATTTTCTTCCGGATTTTAATGGCGTTGTTCTTTCAGTAGTAGACAGTGTGGTTTTTGTTAAGATTAAATAATTTAGTAATCAATTAGGTAATCCTATCATTGGCAACTACTAATAACGTTATTAGTAGTTGTCAATGATGGGATTACCTAATTGATCACTAAATTATTTAATCTTAACGGTTCTGTAGAGGCACCTTTTAGATCCCGTTAGAGACACCTTTTGGCCCTGTCACTGACAAGGCAACTGTCTATATCGAACATGTATAAATATGTACACTGTTCATCAGAGTAATACACATCGGTTATTTCATCCGACCACTTTTCACTTTAACACGTTATCTCGCATGCTAGTTCTACATCGCTGACGCTAAGAAGCCAAGAAGGAAGGAGGGAGTTCGCCGGAGACTTTGTCGGCGTCGCCGCATCCTAAGATGTCTGTTGATCTCAATTCAAAGGAGGAAGAATTATGCCTTGTGGATTCATGTACCAAAAACTCTATACTTAGAGAGATAAAATATTTCTAGACTTTTAAGAAAAGAGAAGGAAATATTATGACCATCGTTGGCCGCAATGCATTAATAGTGGGTTCAGGACGAGCCACTATTACTCTCTCTATGGGTACACAAATTATATGGAGGATGTCTTGTTGTATCCCGATCGAGTTGTACCCTTCTAAGTTTTAGAGACGTCCATAAGAATGGCTTCCATGTAGAAACACATATGAATAATAAAGAGAAATTTCTTCTCTTTACCAAACTTACTAGATATGGCAAACAAATTTGCGAAAAGATTTCTTTACTCCAAACTGGATTGTAGTTTACATACATAAAGCCCATGGAGCATGTTGCTTGTAAGATAATTTTCCAAGATGTCGATACATTCCAGAATTTGCATGATCGACTTGGGCACCCTGGAATACGTATGATGAAGAAAATTATCAGCAATTCCATTGGTCATGATATGGAAAATGCAAAATTTCCCCAAAATAATAATTTTTTGTTGCACTGCTTGCTTGTGTAACTTGGAAATAAATTTTAAGACCATCACATCTTAAAATTAGAGCTGAACTACTCAAATTCCTTGAAAAATTTAAGGTGATATTTGTGGTCCGATCCAACCATTATCGGGGCTGTTTAGGTACTTCATGGTATTGATAGACGCATCTACTAGATGGTCTCACGTGTCTCTATTATGACATGCAACCATACTTTGCCAAAATAATGGCCCAACTTATTAAGTTGAAGGCACATTATCTTGAACATAGGATTCAATCTATCCGAATGGACAATGCTACTGAATTCACATCCCTTGCTTTTAATGATTATTGCTTGGCATTGGGAATTCAGGTTCAGCATTATGTTCCATATGTACATACTCAAAATGGTTTGGCTAAATTGTTGATTAAAAGAATCAAGCTCATTACAAGACCTTTGTTGATGAATTGCAAATTGCCTACGTCGTGTTAGGATCATGCAGTTCTGCACGTTGCCGACCTAATCCAACTACGACCAACTGCATACCACGAAATATCCCCATTGCAGCTAGTATGTGGGAATCCTCCGAGTATTTCCCATTTGCGTAAAAATTTGGGTGCGCTGTATACGTACCCATCTCACCACCTCAGCGGACCTCGATGGGCCCTCACAGGAAACTAGGGATCTATGTGGGGTATTCATCTCCGTCAATCATAAATATTTAGAACCTCTAACAGGGGATCTATTTACAGCCCGGTTCGCTGATTGTATTTTTAACGAGGATCATTTCCTGGCATTAGGGGGAGAATTGTACCAAAAATGCTAGAAAATTGATTGGAATGCAGAAGCCATTTTATTTTTTAATCCATGCACTCTAGAAAATGAACAAGTTCAAAGAATTATTGATTTGCAAAATATTACAAACAACCTACCAGACACTTTCTCTAATTATAAAGATGTTACAAAGTCTCTCCATCCTACAAGGAATGTGCCCGAAAGAGTGGAGGTACCTAATAAAACCACTCACCCCCCAAATTGGCAATAAGAGGAGGAGCATGTGATTGATGGCAAGCAAAAGAAGACTAGAAATGCAACTCAACCTTTGGTTGAAAGACACCGAGACGACATACAATGTCCTGTGGATAGAAGTCATCCACATCTAGCTCAGTTATGCCATAAACACTGAGGCTGGAGCATCGAAAGACCCCAAATTCCATCGTTTCGGGAAGTCATGATCAATCTTTAAGGGTAGATGAAATTGCTATAAATTTCATAGAGACTGGAGAGTCTTATGATCACAAGTCCATAATAGTCGACATTTATTTCTCTGAACAAATTGCAAATATCCTTCAAACTGATTCAGATCCTAAGTCTATGACGGAGTGCAAGAAGCGCTCGAACTGGAATAAGTGAAATGTAGCAATTGAAATAGAGATTGCCTCGCTTTATAAAAGGGAAGTGTTTTTGGGTGTATTGCCAACACCCCCTGGTATCTTCCCTGTGGGAAACAAATGGGTTTTCGTCCGTAAAAGGAACGAAAACAACGAAGTGGTGAGATATAAAGTAAGGCTTGTGGCACAAGGTTTTACGCAAAGACCTAGCGTTGATTTCAACGAAACTTACTCTTCAGTAATGAGTGGAATAACATTCCGATACTTAATATTGCTGGTAGTATAAAATCGTCTATCTATGGAGTTGATGGACATAGTGACTGCATACTTGTATGGGTCATTGGATTCTGATATATACATGAAAATTCCTGATGGAATCAGTATACCGAATCCCAAGGCAAATCGCAACATGTATTGTGTCAAGTTGCAGAAGTCATTATATGGCTTAAAACAGTTGGCCTGGATGTGGTACAATCGGTTGAGTGAATTGCTTAAGTTGAAGGGATACACAAATAATGATGATTGTCCATGTGTCTTCATTAAAAAATCATCAACAGGATTTCGTATTATATCGTGTAAGTTGATGATCTTAATAGCATTGACAACGAACCCGATATTAATGAAGCATGTCATCATTTAAAGACGAAGTTTGAATGAAAAATTTGGGTCAACCAAATTTTGTGGGCTTACCACTTGAGCACTTCATACTGGTATTTTATACCAAGCTGCCAATGTCCAGAAAGTACTAGAGAAAATTCAATATGGACAAGTCATATCCAACAAAACCCCGATGGTAGTGAGATCCTTAGATGTTGAGAAGGATCCTTTTAGACCACGGGAAGAAGGAGAAGAAGATATTGACACCAATGTCTCAATCTTAGTGTCGTTGGAGCACTAATGTATCTTGCTATAGCACCTGACCAAATATTACATTCACAGTAAACTTGCTGGCAGACATAGTGCTGCACCTATCAAACGTCATTGGGTAGGAGTTAAAACTACTTTGAGATATCTCAATGGCACTAGAGATCTTGGATTATTCTATAGTAGAAATCAAGATCCAATTTTGTTAAGATATACAGATGTTGGTTATTTATTAGGTCCCCACAATGGCAGATCATAAACAGGCTTTGTATTCTTGCAAGGTGGAACAATAATATCTTGGAAGTCTTAAAAGCAGACTTTGGTGTCTACTTCCACCTATCATTCTGAAATAATTGATTTATATGAAGCATCACGCGAATGCGTATGGCTTCGCAGAATGATAAACCACATAATACAATCATGTGGTATTAGTGCACTTGAGACACCAACCATTATCTTTGAGGATAATGCGGCATGTGTTTGTGCAGATGGAATCAGGTTATATTAAGAGCAATATGACTAAGCATATTATTCCCAAGTTGGTTCTAATCCCCATTAGCTCCAATAGAGTGGAGAAATTGAAATCTTGCAAACGAAGTCTTCTGATAATCTTGCAGATTTGTTCATAAAGTCTCTACCATACTCTACATTCCATAAATGTGTTGAAGGGATTGGTATGAGAAGGCTTAGAGACTTGCAACAATCAGGGGGAGAATCACTCTGAATCATAACCTGTATTCAGACATCCCATTGTACTTTTTCTTTATATGAGTTTTACTCTTCTGGAGTTTTCTTGTATAGAGTTTTTAATGAGGCGATGTCAACACATAGTAACTATCATATTATCTATTTTTTCCTACAGGGTTTTTTTGAAGATAATATTTATAACATATTGATCTTTGATCAAATTGTTTTTAGACTATGTCTTTGGAACACCTAAAGGGTTATATATATATATATATATATATATATATATATATATATATATATATATATATATATATATATATATATAATATATATCTATATATATATATATCATGGTGTTTCTCCTTATATCTGGTATATCATTATACTTTGGTTTTTCCCACAGGGTTTTCCAAAGCTTCAAGGTGATGACTGATGAACAAACAAAGACGTCCACAGAGAACCAATTGATCAAGGGAGAGTGTTAAGATTAAATAATTTAGTGATTAATTAGTTAATCCCATCATTAGTTGATCATTAGCAACTGCTAATGACGGTCCATATAGAGGCACCTTTTAGATCCCGTAAAGACACCTTTGGCCCAGTCACTAACAAGACAACTGTCTATATCGGACAAGTATTAATATGTACAGTGTTCATTAGAGTAATACACATTGGTCATTTCATCTGGCCACTTTTCACTTTACAGTTTTGTCCGAACCCAACCCATTGCCACACTCCAAAATTCTGATTTTGAATTGTGAATAAAAACACAAATAATATAAATGATTTGATGACTTCCATAAATTTTTTCAAAGATTTATTTAATTGTTACAATTTAAAGGGCAAATACATGATTTTATAAAAACTTTTACAATGCAATATAAAAGGATTGTAGTACCCTAAAAATTGGATTCATGAAAATAGACTTTAATCGATTTATTATTTATGCTTTGTTGTGCACATTTAAACATCAGTAAAATAACAATTTTTATTATTGAAAATCAATTATTAGATTAGCTAGATATTTGTGCATACATGCGGCTGCATTTGTGTTTTTAGAATATGTGGTTTTGACCAAAGTATTCAAAACCTGTTTTGAATTCATTTTAAAAATGATTATGAAAATAAAAGAAGAAGGCTTCTTTATTCTCCCTGCTTTCTGGCCCACAACTGCAGCAAGCCAGGCCGCAGCCCACTCCTCCAACCATCAGCCGAATCCCACAGCAGCTGGCGGCCGGCTCGCCGTCGTTCCCTTCTTCCGTGCGGGCCGGGGACAAGCTAGGTAGCCCAGTGTAAATGCCCAAGTGGAGGCCTGCTGCACGCTCTATCCCTCCTCTCTCCATCGTAATAGGCAGGCCCGCGTCCCTCTCTATTTACCAGCTCAGTCCTGTCTGTCAGCCCGTCTCCTACCCGTCTTTTTTTAGAATTATCTCCTACCTCAAATCTTAGTAGCTGATCCCAATTTGTCCGGAATTTGGCATAGGCCGCAAGTCCGAGCTGCCCCTGTAAAGCCTAAGGGCCCCGTTGTGCACTCTTTTCATATACTAGTATATTGCTCGTGTTAACGCTACGGTGATATCTGGTAATACAAATTAAACAACTAAAGTATACATATTTTGTTGTCGTCCAAAAAATGTATATATATTTTGCTGTTGCCCTCGGGTTTAGACTAGGCTTCGACAATCTAACATCAGCACGCAATTCTAATTTTTTTCATGGTCCAACACATATAAAATGCCCTAAATTGAACTAAACAGAAGTTGCATGTTGACACCTGTTTCCTCCTCATTAGTAATGGCCTCTTCCCTGATCACAAAAGTTCCTAGGGGCTACGTCATGATCGCATCATTAAAGGTTTCTTGTGGAACATTCTCACCACCTCTCATGCTTACTCCATGTCGTGTAGTCTTGCACGAACCCCCTGGTAATCAAATGACATCGTATCTGCTCTACGCTGCCAAATTGCCTCAGATTTTTGCAGTCTCTGCATAGATAATACATGTAGCCTTGATCCCTTGGATTGCATGCATCACAAGCTTTGGCAGCCATGATGAAGGTGTTGATTCTCATCAAGAACCGCATGTCTGAAGATGTGAGATTGTACATCCATCCTCGATCCATCTATGCACATAATAAGGTGTCACGTGTGTGATCATGAAAGTTAAAAACTAGAGTCACGCCGTCATGAACAACCATTGTAGATGAAAATTCAATGAGTTGCCAGGTATCACATGGATGTGTTCATAAAAATTAAAATTGGTAGCCCTCTTAAAGAACCAATATTCTACTTCAAGCCACATAAAAATGGCATGACAAACTATAGAATTAAAAACTAGAGCAATCAAGAACAACCATCCTAGCTAAAAATTGATGTGACATAGATGTGTTCATCAAAATTAAATTGGTAGCCCTCTTTAAGAACAATTATTCTACTCCATGCCACATAAGGGGGAGACTAATTATAGAAAAATAAAAAAATTAGAGCCTTTATGAACAACAATTGTAGCAAAAAACAATAGATTGCTATATGTTCATCAAATTAAAATTGGTAGCCCTATTGAAAAAATCTACTTCATGCAAGAACTAAAGCATCACATACTAACAATCATCAAAACCACCATGTAATTTGCTAGAAATTAAATGAGTTTATAGACACCAACCTTTTGAAAGATGGAATCACCACAGTTTATGCCGTTCAA
>NW_027096530.1:10077-40000 GCF_019320115.1 Miscanthus floridulus | reverse complement strand
AATTTAGCTAGCCAGCTTTAGAAACCATATTAGCACATGTACGCACCTAAATTAATTGAAATATCTTAGAAATACTTAGAATCACATCAGGATATCGGAGAAAATAATCAAAACCTAAAGTAACCTAGTCACGTTCCAATGTTTAAGGCAAAGGAGAAAAAGATCTGCAAAGAGGAAGATTCATCTCTTACCCGCAAATGGCATGCCCAACTTCATGGTAAGCAACAAGACTTTTGCTCTTCCCGTCCGTCATCACAGTCCCTTCCATACCAGCCACAATTCTGTCAATAGAATCATCAATCTCTTTTGAAGAAATTGCTGTCCTCCCCCGTCGTCCAGCCAGAATGGCTGCTTCATTCAGAAGGTTTGCCAAGTCTGCTCCACTGAACCCAGGTGTTCTCATTGCTATGACATCAAGAGAAACATCAGAATCAAACTTCTTGTTGCTACCATGCACTTTTAGAATCTCTGTCCTCCCACGTACATCAGGAACATCGACAGACACCTGTGTAAGAATTACAAGGCATACCCAAAATGTTAAGAACCCCAAATATTTCTGGTTAAGATCTAAATAGCATTCAGGTACTGAATGAGAGATGAACCAAGCTGAACTAAATGGATCAGCCGAGTAATCTACAAGGGAAACAAAATGGATATTGAACCTTTGGCTACAAAATGATTAGATTTATTTTTTGCACGCAAGCAATAGACATTAGAGAACTTTACTAAGACAGAACAAACAAATATAAATGCATTGACAGATTGAATCCAACAAAAAAAACCAACCTGTCTGTCAAAGCGCCCAGGTCTAAGTAAAGCGGAATCCAAGATGTCAGCTCTGTTAGTGGCAGCAATAACAATAACTCCAGTGTTGCCCTCAAAACCATCCATCTCAGTTAGTAGCTGATTGAGAGTCTGCTCCCTTTCATCATTCCCACCACCAATACCTGTACCTCTTTGCCTTCCAACAGCGTCAATTTCATCAACAAACACTATGCAAGGAGCATTCTCCTTGGCCTTCTTGAAAAGGTCGCGAACTCTGGAAGCACCAACACCAACAAACATCTCCACAAACTCAGAACCTGAAATTGAGAAAAATGGCACGCCAGCCTCTCCTGCAATTGCCTTTGCAAGCAAAGTTTTACCAGTACCAGGAGGACCGACAAGGAGAACACCTTTAGGAATGCGAGCGCCAACAGCAGTGAACCTTTCAGGTTTCTTCAAGAACTCAACCACTTCCATGAAGTCTTGCTTCGCTTCATCGACACCAGCAACATCATCAAATGTAACACCAGTGTTGGGTTCCATCTGAAACTTGGCCCTAGATTGACCAAAACCAAGGGGAAAGCCAGGACCATTGGGTCCACCAAGGCCACCTTGTGCCCTTCTTGACAGTAAAAACAGGCCACCGATAAGGATAAGTGGGAATGCCAAATTTCCAATAAGGTTGAACAGAAGAGTGTTGGCTGCCAGAGGGCAGCTTGGCCAACAGGCCGCTTGGATTGTATTGCAAAAATGACTTAGGGATACAAAGATGCTAACCACTGCATATATAGGCAAGTGGTGTACCTACTTCTTAGCATATTCTAACTGCATAAAGCAGATGCTATGATTCCTACTTGGTTGCCAAGGCACCATGATCAACTTGGTTGCCAAGGAAACACATTACAGAGAATAGTAAATATCTTATAGCAGGTAACATGAAAAACAAGAACACTAGGCTAACTACTGACAATTCTCCCCTTTAGCCTTGTGGTCCTTGGAAGTGATATGCTTGAGCCCAATTCTTCCCCTCATCTCTTCAAATTTTGATCTTCCAAGAGACTTGGTTAGAATGTCAGCCAGCTGATTAGTGGTGGATATGTGATCAGCCTTGATACTTCCATCTTCCAAGCAGTTTCTAATGAAATGGTACTTGATTCTGATGTGTTTACTGCGCTCATGAAAGACTGGATTCTTGGCTAGAGCAAGTGCAGACTTACTGTCAACCTTCAGTTCAACCACTTCCACATTCCTTCCAAGGAGGTCTGCTAGCAACCTGGATAGCCAAATAGCTTGTTTTGCAGCTGTGGTAGTGGCAATGTACTCAGCTTCACAACTAGATAGAGCTACCACCTTCTGCTTCACAGACTGCCAGCATACAAGATTGCTTCCCAGGAAGAACAGAGTGCCACTAGTGCTTTTGCTGGTGTCAATGTCCCCAGCCAAGTCACTGTCGCAGTATCCAACAAACCTTGCTCTCCCTGGAGCTTTAGTGTAGTGAAGTCCGAATTCCAGAGTACCAGCCACATATCTCAGGATGCGCTTGATGGCAGCTTGGTGCTCTGCTGTTGGTCTTTCCATGAACCGACTGACAAAGCCAACTGAGAAGGCTAAGTCAGGTCTTGTGTGGACCAAGTATCGCAGGCTGCCCACCAATCTTCTGTATTGGGTAGGATCAACTTCTTCAGCCGTGCTCTGCCTGCTCAACCTCAGCCGTTCCTCCATTGGTGTATGGGCAGGGTTGCAGGCATCCATGCCTCCTAGCTCAAGGATCCTCTTGGCATAATGGGTCTGCCTCAGAGTGATCCCAGCTGAATCTTGATGTACTTCGACTCCCAGGTAGAAAGACAGAAGGCCGAGGTCGCTCATGTCGAAGACCTTCTTCATCTGAGCCTTGAAACCTTCTATGGCTTGAGTGCTGGCACCGGTGATGATCAAATCATCAACATAGACACCGATCAGCAGCAGCTCCTCCCCTGTTCCTCGCCTGTACATCGCAGCTTCATGGTCGCTTTGCTGGAAACCCATCTCCTTGAGGGTGGCATCCAGCTTGGCGTTCCAAGCTCGAGGAGCCTGCCGCAGGCCATACAGAGCCTTGCGCAGACGGTACACCATCTTCTCCTTCCCGGCGACGGTGAAGCCAGACGGCTGCTTCACATACACCTCCTCCTTGAGGTCGCCGTTGAGGAAAGCAGATTTGACGTCCATGTGGTGGACGCGCCATCCTTCTTGGGCTGCCAGCGCGAGGAGAACTCGGACGGATTCCATGCGCGCCACGGGAGCAAACGCGTCGTCGAAGTCGATCCCTTCCTGCTGGACGAAGCCCCGCGCCACCAAACGCGCCTTGTACTTGGTCACCGCGCCCCGCTCGTCCTTCTTGAGCTTGTAGACCCACTTCAGAGTGATGGGCCGATGACCGGGAGGAAGCTCCACAAGTTCCCAAGTGCAGTTCTGCTCAACTGCCTTGATCTCCTGCTCCATGGCGGCCTGCCAGGCAGGATCGCCTTCAGCCTCCGTGAAGTTGGCTGGCTCGCCGGCGTGCGTGAGATGAAGCTCGGCGAAGAGACGTGAAGCCGGCAGCGGTGTGGGTGCGTCCCCGATGATGTTGGGCATGGTACGGTACCGCAGCTGCTCGCCACCGTAGGAGGCATCAAGGCGATCGTCGTCGTCCTCGAGCGGTGACGCGAACTCAACTGGGTCCGCCTGCTCTGTTTCTGCTGCTGGTGAAGCAGAGGAAGCTGGTGAAGTAGAGGAAGCTTGTGGATCATGCTCCCCTGGAGCTGGTGACGGCGTGTGCGGCGGGGCTCCGTCTGTGTCGACTCCCCAGAACTCGATGTCGAAGTCACTGGAGGCGGAAGCAGACGTCCCGGCGGCCGAATTGGACCAATCCCAGCCGCGCCCTTCATCAAACACCACGTCGCGGCTCACCTTCACGCGTCCCGTCACCGGATCGAGGACCCGATAGGCCTTGGCGCCCTCGGCGTAGCCGATGAAGACCCCAGCCTTGCCGCGGTCGTCGAGCTTGCGCAGGTGTCCGAGCTCCCTTGTGTAGGCGACGCAGCCGAATGTACGCAGGTAGCTCACCGCCGGCGCTCGTCCATGCCAGGCTTCATGGGGGGTCTTGCCTTGCAAGCTTCTTGTTGGCGCGCGGTTGAGCAGATGCACCGCCGTCATTACCGCCTCCCCCCAGAATTTGGCCGGCATGGACCTCTGCTTCAGAAGCGCGCGCGCGGTCGCCACGACCGTCTGATTGCGCCGTTCCACAACACCGTTTTGCTGCGGTGAGTGTGGTGCAGAGTAGTGCCGCTTGACTCCTTCGGCGGCGAAGTACTGCGCTAGCTCGCCGACGGTGAACTCTCCTCCATTGTCGGTCCGCAGTACCTTGAGCTCACGGCCGGTCTCCTTCTCTGCTTCGGCCTTCACCCGCTTCACGGCATCCGCAGCAGCATCCTTGGTCGGCAGAAGCACCGCCCACATGAAGCGGGTGGCGTCGTCCACCATCAGCAAGAAGTAGCGGCGCCCTCCTGGCGTCGCCGGCGTCACCGGCCCACATAGGTCGCCGTGGACGAGGTCCAAGGGCGCCTGCGCGCGGTACTGCGCCTGCTGCGGAAATGGCTTGCGGCGGAGCTTGGTAGTGACGCAGGTGTCGCAGACTTGCTCCGCATGCTTGATCACCGGCATCCCCCTCACCATCTCCTTCTTGCCGAGCTGGTGCAGTGCCTCGAAGCTGAGATGCCCGTAGCGCTCATGCCACCTCCATGACTCGTCCTCTTTCGTGGCGGCAAGACATACCGGCCGCGCGGCCTCCAAGTGCAGGACGTACAACCGACTGGGCCCGCGATGTACCTTGGCGAGAAGACGACTACGCCGGTCCCAGATGCGGAGCACTCCATGATCAATCTCCACCCTGGAGCCTCCTTCGTCGAGCTGCCCCAAACTCATGATCGAGTTCCGGAGCGCTGGGATGTAGAAGACGCCGTGGAGGACGCGCTGATCTCCGTTTTTGGCCTGGAAGACGATGGAGCCGGTCCCCTTGATTTCCACTCGAGACGAGTCGCCGAACCGCACCGTGCCGCGCGCCGTGGTGTCGAGCTCAGCGAAGAGCTCCCGGCGGCCGGTCATGTGATGCGTGGCCCCGCTGTCGAGGTACCATCCGTCGAGCGCCTCCTCGTTGGCGCTGGTGTTGAGGAAGACTCGCGCGCGCGGCTCGTTGATGTCGAGGGAGACCGTGGCCTTGGAGCAGACGGCTTCGTCCTTCTCGTCAAGCTTGAGGAAGCCGTGGGCGAAAAACAGAGCACCATCATCGTCCTCTGCTTCTGCGACGTGAGCAGCTCCGCCACGCCCTCCACCGCGCCTTCCTCCTCGATCACCTCCAACACGGTAGCCTCCTCCGCGTTGGTTGCCACCGCCACCACCGCGGTCACCACCACCACGGCGCGGCTGGCGGCAGTCGCGCGCCCAGTGGCCGCGATCACCACAGTTGAGGCAGGTGTCGTCGTTTACCCCGCGATCGTCGCCACCGCGATTTCCCTTCCCGCGCTGCTTCTTGCCGCCGCGTGGACGACGTCGTGGTTCCTTGCCCGACGCGGAAACGGCAGCCTCCTCCTTCTCCTTGGCACGCCACTGCTCCCTTGTCAGCAGCAGTCCACCGATGGCGGCCGGTTCCGCGTCCAACGCCTCCATGTCGTCCACCGTCTTCAAGCGTCCAGACACCTCCTCGATGGTGAGGTCCTGGAAGTCCAGAAGCGTCTCGATGGCGATCCGGAGCTGAGCGTACTTTGGCGGCACGGCGCGCAGGAGTCTCTCCACCGCGCGCTCTTCATCGATGTCGTTGTCGCCGTGGAGAAGAAGCTGCTGCTTCAGGGCCATCAAGCGAAGGGTGAAGTCCTCGATCTGCTCTCCTGGACGAAAGGCGAGCTTCTCCCAGTCGCTGCGGAGTCGCTGGAGCGTGGCGCGGCGCACTCGATCGACTCCGATTCGCGCGGCGGCGATGGAGTCCCAGGCCTCCTTGGCCGATCCCTTCTCGGACAGCGGCATCTGCATCTCCTGTGGCACGGCGGCGATGATCGCCTCCACCGTGCGCCTGTCCTCATGGTATGGCAGGTCCTGGTACTCGATCGCATCCCAGAGTTGCCGCGCCTGGAGCTTCAGCTTCATGATCGAGGCCCACTCATGGTAATTTGTCTTGTTGAGCATCGGCCAGGTGGAACTTGCGCCAGAGTCCTTGTACACGGTCTGGATCACCGGCGAGCGGCCCCTGGCCCGTCCGCGGCGGCGATCCTGATCCCGATCGGGCGACCGCGTCTGCCTGCGCTCGCGCTCCGGACTCCTCCGCGGAAACGGGCGGCGATCACGCGGCGGATCCTCCTCCACCAACTCTCGACGCAGAGCCGCGGCCGTGGCGGCTGCGTTCCGAGCTGCTGCTGCTGCGGCCTCCGCGGCCTGCTGCGCCTGCGCGGCTGCGGCCTCTGCCGCGGCCAGACGCTGCGCCCGGTGCTCGGCGGCGGCGGCTGCTGCTGCTGCTCTCTCTGCGGAGGTGGCCATGCTCTTCCCTATCTCTCAACTGGCTCTAGATACCAATTGTTGGCTGCCAGAGGGCAGCTTGGCCAACAGGCCGCTTGGATTGTATTGCAAAAATGACTTAGGGATACAAAGATGCTAACCACTGCATATATAGGCAAGTGGTGTACCTACTTCTTAGCATATTCTAACTGCATAAAGCAGATGCTATGATTCCTACTTGGTTGCCAAGGCACCATGATCAACTTGGTTGCCAAGGAAACACATTACAGAGAATAGTAAATATCTTATAGCAGGTAACATGAAAAACAAGAACACTAGGCTAACTACTGACAAAGAGAACCAGAGTCCTCCTGATTGCTATGAGCAGCAAAATCAATGTTCTTCTCCCTCAACTTCTGAAGAAGCTCCTGGCTTAGACCAGGAAGCTGCACACGGACTCTCTGCACGCGGTTGCCAAGCTCAGGAGAAATGGCCTCCACGATAGCAATTGTCCCATTCTCAAACAAATCAACCTTCTTCACTCTATCCTTGTCAAGATACTCAAGGAACCTCGAATAAGACATCCTCGAGGACGAGATGCCTTGCTCATCAGCGAGAGCTTTCTTAGCACCCAACAAGGTGGGCAGTCCAACTCCGAGGTTCCCAAGCGCAAGTTTTAGGAACTTCCTTCTGGCATCGCTGGTTTTGTGCTCCAAGGAAGCGATCACTGACACCGGCCTTTGTGTAACACCACTCGAAGTAAGTGCTGAGAAGGGAAGCACCCCCTTTGCCGCAAGACTCATGGATGGCGGCGCCATCTTTGCTCACTGAAAAGTCGAGAGAGATCTCATCAATGAGAGAAAAGAACAATTGTTGCAAAAAAAAAAGGAGTTCATCTAGGAGCTTAGTCTATCGTTCTAGATCATCAATTCAATTCAATTAAACAAGCACGGGCGCGGTTCAAGTCTTTACTAAAGAGTATATGGAAAATTTCCTCAGAGAACAATAGGATGTAAAGTGCTTTGGAGTAAGTAAACAAAAAAAAATATATGATTCACAAGAGAGTTTCTATTGAAGAACTGCAGGTACTTCCACAGGCTACAAGCGCCCAAACCATTATATTCCTTACTCCAGCCTGCTAAAGTATGATCCTTAGTATACAGTAGCCCGTCATACCTCGTCCGTGGAAATCGACAAACTAATTCAACAGAAGAAGCTAATAAAAGATTCCGCTATCCTACTGGCGAATCCTAGATTAGCTCCACGCACCGACACTCCTACTTCACCCCCTATCTTCAAGCTAAAGGAGTCTAAACGAAGTCTAACCACACACGCTCCAGAGTGTTAGATTGATCTCTAATCCCAAACTGGGCCCAACGGCCCAGTTGGGCCTTTGATCCGCGCCCTGATCGGGGGCGCCCAGCCCACCATGGCTGGAGGGCCGCTGTCACACTGCGCAATAAATAGAGGTGGAGGCCAACGGCTCGAGGTTCGCCTGAGCTACAGTTCCCCACCGAAATCCCTAATCCGATCTAGAGGGGTGCAGCCAGTGACGAGAAGCCACCAGCCACGCCGCCACCGCCTTTGCATCTACACCGAGGGGCTGCTACGTCGCCGGGCTGCCCTGCAACCGCTACTGCACTGCCGTTTCGACTCGACACCGCCAACGGGTTATCGCCAAGCACTGCGATGGCGAGCCCATCTTCAACTAAGGCGGCCGAAGGTTTGCACCCTTCACCCCTCTCTTTCTCTCGTTCTATCTACTGCTACTACACCTCTCTTTCTCTCGTTCTATCTACTGCTACTACACCAGTAGATGTTCTAGGACTCATGGTTTTATTCAATAGCAAATAGACATGCTAGTTCTATGCCTAGAGATCCTGCTTAAGGTCTAACACAGAGCACGCTCCCATCACAACTCACAAGCAAGCAAGATAAAAAAAAACAACTTGGCAGCCCCCAATCCGACAACACTAGACTGGATTCAAGCAACCGGTAGCAGAATCAGTTACCAAAAAGCACAAATCGAAGACAAGCACGCACCTGTGTGTGAACCGGAGCCGGGAGGGGGGAGGAGGAGGGGAAGGGAGCGAAGCTGAGGAACTATAGGCGGGAGGGAGCGAGCGAAGCTGAGGAGCTAAGTAGGCGAGCACACTGGCGGGCGAGGCGAACGGGCGCAGATTTTTCTCCCCCTCACCGCTTGTCTGGACTCGTCAGACTCCCCCGCTCCGGTGCGCGGTTGCGTGGGGATTGTCTCGGGGAGGAAGGGAGGGAAGGGGGGTGCGGTGGGGATGGGGCGACGTGGGCGGCTCGGCGGCCACAGCGTCGATAAGGAAGAGCCCACATCACATTCCGCATAGACGGGAGTTGTAGTAGACGACTAGCCAGGTGTTGAGGCGGGTGAAATATCCGGAATTCCTCCTGGTCCAAGTGCAGAATCTCGGGGTTTTGGGGTGTGGATTTTGTGGCCAGAGTCCAAAGGGATTGGAGTTTGGGTTTTTTCCTCTGTCGTGGGCTGTCGAACTCACGTAGGATTGGGAGGAGAACCACGGCAGGGGCCAGCGGCTGGTAGCAGCATTAGCTGTTTGTAACCCAGCCGCCCATTTCTTATGTATGGCTTCCAGCCATCCAGGAGAATTCGTGATTTCACATTGCAACTTCTGTGTTTGGGAGGCATTAAGCCACTCCATGTCTTTGCACACGTGCAGGGTCTGAGGACCGGATATCAGGTAACCGCCCACGACACCAGTGTACATTTCTCCAGGTGCGAGAGAGGATGGTCTCGATACGGACGGATATCACCGATATTACATTTGTTTTCATATTTCTGTCCGAATTCAGATTCGAATACGGATAGTGTCAACTATGTCGGATAGGATACGATTGGATATCGACATCATAAATATGCGATTTGAGTATTCGGATACGGATACGGATACGGTATCGGATGTTGGATATCCGGACTTGAATACGGACAGATCTCAACCCCTCTAGACGGATTCGGTTTCGAATACGATCGGAAAATATCCGTACCGTTTTCATCCTTACTCATAACTCATGTTGGTCTCAGCCAGGAAGGGAGCGAAACCCGATCAAAAAAAAAAAGGAAGGGAGCGAAAGCGAAAGCGTTCTCTCTTCGAACTCATGTTGGTCTCCAGGTGTTTCTTATTGCCATCGGCCACAGGCCTTCTCGTCTGCACAGCAGGAAAGCGTTCTCTCTTCTAACTAATGTTACCACCTAGTAACTTGTATTGACAATGTAGCTAAACATGTGTTTATCACCTAAAAACATGTGTTTATTCTTTGAACTAGGGCCTGTTTGGAATGCGGGATTTTTTTCCCATTCCTGCGTTTTTCCTGTAAAATTGAACTGATTTCTGTGAAATTCTTGTGTGATTCCTGTGAAATTCCTGCGTTTCAAACAGGCCCTGTGAGGGAGATCACGTAAATAAAAAAGAAAAATTATCGATAAAACTGAACCAAAGGATATTTAAGGAGGAGCAAAAGGGTAATCATGCGTGTAGTAGCTGTAGCAGCTAGTGCCTATTTCGGCGGGCAAAAGTAACTATGTAGCTCTCTCGGGGGGCATTTGCAACTGGAACTGGCCTTCAGGAGGGAATATGTAATTTTTGCAATTCAAAACCTTCATGTATTCCTGGAGTTTGGAACATGTGGCTTGTAAAGGTCGTTCAGGTTAACACAAAGGGCTACTAAAGATCACGATCGCATCATCACTGTATGACAGATTAATACACACCGACAACTTAACTGCCGCTGCTTTCACAAAAACAACTGTCTGCTTTGGTTTTCTTTATGATATGTTCTTCCCACGGCATGTCATCCTCAGGTCCCAAATATAGCATCATCAGAAAGATGTCATGGCACGTAAGAGGTAGCCCCTGGTGTACAAGTCTCGAGAGTTTTCCCTTGGGTATGTCGATACAAAACTGAATTAAAACGTCAAGGCGGGTCTTCATGCTTGAAGCTTCATTTGCTGCGCTTCAGATCATACACAACACATGCATCCGCAGCAGTTTTCATCTGTACCCAGGAAAATACATGGATGTCAAAATTTTGTGCTTCTTATTGAATCCACTATCAAATTGCATTATGAGAATCATGTAGAATATGCAACACAGCAACAGTTCTAAAACCAGCTATTTAGATATACTCTTGTAATGACATGATTCGGGGCTAAATGCATGCAAATGTGTGAATTGCAATAAGCTGCAGGAAACTTCAAGCAAGAATACCTGGATGACGTTGGTGACTTGTTTCACTGCCCAGCCAACTAGAGTGGAAATAAACACCAAGACAACGACGGGATTTTGGTTCAGGACACCTTTGCATACCTATTAAAATGTTATTAGTACAGAAATACCAGATGCTAAATAACTCACATGCCAACTCGAAATGGCAATATATAGAAATGATGCAATCTTACACTAAGCAAGCTTGTTGACTTCTCATCAGCAAAGAGAAAGAGGATAATATATAAAACCTGTAAGTTTAGTCAAAAGAAATAGATTAGAGGGTGAAATATAAAGGCATATTTTGTTAGCTGAGTTAAAAATTGCTGGGTGTGCTGACTGCTGAGACATTATTCAGTCCACAATACAACGTTCAACTGTTAATTTTCTACATTTGGATAAATTCAAACTGCACAGCAGGATCACAATTCTTGAGGATAGCACAAGGTATGAGCGATGACATACCTCGCAAGAAACACAGCAGAAGGCCATGAATGGCCTGTACCCATAATATAATTTCAGAAGCCAATTGCCTGTGTGTTTTACATCCTTGTGGCTAGTCTTACCTGACAAGAAAGAACTAGTATAGAAAATATGTCATTACATAGTTAGCAAGTACTCCCTCCATTCCAAATTGTAAGTCGTTCTGGCTTTTCTAGGTACATAGCTTTTATTATGTCATAGTAAAAGCTATGTACCTAGAAAAGTCAGAACGACTTACAATTTGGAATGGAGGGAGTAATAAAGAAGTAAAAAATGATTTGAACATGAGAAATTCTTGAATAGAACACATGCATCATGAATCCATCAGACAATTATTAAAAATGTAATTGCTATCAGATTTATTCTGTTGCCTCAACTACCTTAAGAACAGGATTAAGTGCTGACTAGAAAACAAACTTGGAACTTGCAAGAACTGAACAAAATGGTAGAGGAAACAGGAAACTGACCTGTACATTTGAAACCAGTGGCTCGTAATATCCAACCCAAGCAATATCAAGAAGACTAAACCAGGTCTGTAACAATGTTTGCAATTAGGATTTGTACTAGACATTGAGATTCAAGACAAATCAATACAACCTCTTCTGCTTTCGATACCTGTAAAACTGGGAGAGAAGGGCCAACAAACAAGCAGTGCTAACCCTGAAGAAGAGCAATGTGAGCTGTGAAAATATTTCAGTCTGTAGAATGTATTCACCCTGCATATCCAGAGTTTAAAGATTTATTCAAGGAGTACCTATCTGTAACCATGTCCAACACAGCTCCAAATGTTGATGCTGATTCATACAATGAGATAAACTAATCAGATAGTTTCATAACTTAACAGATAGCTATATACTGTGGGGAAAAGAAAAGGAATAAGAGATTTAGCTGAGATCAGTCTTTTCCACATAACCATTTGAAAGTTGGTCTCCAGCACACAATACAACGAAATTTAATTATAGCAAAGATGGGTATTAACCTTCTTTACATAAGGACAGGCTACATGACTAGAACACAGGGAGAATGTGAAGTATTACCTTGATTAAACTTCCGTGCAAACCAACCATCCACACCATCAAGGACAAAGCTAGCATGTTTGCGGAGATGTTAGAATAACATACATAAATCATTGGCAGACACAAGTAGTTCGCAGATATAAGGCACTCACCTGAAGAAGTACAGGACAGCAAAGAGAGCCTTGTTGGAATAGCAAACCGCAAATGCAATGAAATTTATGATGATCCTAAAATACCCTGTGTGATGACAATTCCTGGAAGTTTAGTCACATAGGCTTCCGCTTTTCATCCATGTTAAAAGCAGCTGTAAATGAACATATTGCCTTGTTGGTTAAACTATATATCCTCTACTAAATTTATGGCTTCTTTTATGTAGCTATTCTTGGGCAGCAAAGTGGCAACAAAACTAAAATGCAGCTATGTAGATGGTGCTTCTACATAGCAAAGTGGCAACAGAACTAGAAATCAATGACAGAAAATAGGCAATGTTTCCAGTTGCACAAGTCATTACTCATTAGTGCAATTATCCAGACTTTGAGATATGTAAGTCACAGAAAACGTATAAATATATTATAAGATAAGTTTTGGAACAGCAAAGTAGCATGTCATCAACAGATAACCGTCCAGAGGCGTACCGATAATGTTAGGGATGTAAAGATAAACCGATGGCATTTTGCCAGAGGACAATTGTGCCACAGAAGATCAGTAGTAACCAAGATCTTGAAGACCGGCAGTTTTGCCCTTAAATTGGTAGCAGCAGTAAACTTAATGGGATTCCTGTCAGATAAGTATATCATTTATATATTGATCCAAAAATATAGTTTTGACAAGGAAATTATAGTACGAGTACAATTAACACACTGCTACTATAACCGGGCATGATTGAAGCATTTGCTTCTTTGCTAGTATAAATCTAGGCAACCGATATCATATTTATGCCCATTATATGCATGGTTTTGGCATCATGAAGTTGATGTAACAACATGGGGCCAGGGGCAGAGCCAATATAACACATGTACACCCGATAATTTGTGCCAAAGAAACGAGTTAGTAGGCATAATACATGCATACACTTGTGGTTAGATCAGACCAGATCCGATCCGGATACAGATAGCCAAATAGCTTAGGGTTCGGGTGCTCAGTTTTGCACAGAAGGAAGGGAAGAGAAGGGGCGGGCACACCTGGTGTGGTAGGCGCTCGTCGCGGGCAAAGGGCTCGACGAAGACCTGGACAGCTGGGAGAAGAGCGGCGGCGGTCGCCGGCGTGTTCGGTCGCGCTGACGCTAGGCCTGGCCCCGTTGCTGCAGACATACGGTCGTCGAAACTCGAAACCACCTGGCCCGGCGGAAATGACCACCGAATCGAGTGTCTAGTCTAGCTCTCCAGATCCCCTGGCTCTCGGTCTCGGGCCAGGCGAGCTGAACGGGAGAAGAAAACCGGAAACAGGATGCGAGGGGTATTGGGCCGATTTCTCCTTCGTTTTTTTTTTCTTTTTCTGCGCGCGACCACTCTGGTTTGGTACGGAGAGCGGCCCGTTCAATCTTTCTCGGCTTTCTTTTTCTTTTCTTTCTTTCATCATGACACTTGGTTTCTTTTTTCCCTTTTCCATTTTGCTTATATAACTAATTTTGTTATTATAATTCTTGCCTCATTAATAATCATTTCTATTTTATCCACTAGTGAAGGCTTTCTTTTTCCTCTTTTTGTCATTGGCCTAGGGGTAAATTTTTGTTGTCGATCTTTTTAATGTTGTGTTCTAATTAACTTTATAATCTTTTTATTTCACATAAATATGTCACAAGAAATTTCTCTGAAATATGTAACATTTTTCGTTTGATGTTAGAATGTTTTTTCTCGTTACGTTGGAACAAGTTTTCTCATAATGTTGTAATAAATTTCTTTTAAACATGGATATTTTGGTCTCAAGTTGTACATTTTCTTAGTGATGCTAGAATATGTGTTCCTTCAGGAATTAGAACATTGTTTTTATTTTTAATCAAGAATATTTTTTCTTAAGTTAGAACATTTTGTTTTTAAACTATCACATTTTCCCCTTGAATGTAGACACTTCTCCTAATTTTGTGTATATATCTTATTTTAAGGTAGAGCACCGAAAATATTGTAATTAATGTAAATGCTACAAGTCATTAGGATGAAGTGTTATTTAAGTCGTTAGTGATGTCAAGAAACCCTTAAATTTATATTAAAAAAGGCCAATTAAATTAATCAAAACCAATATTATAGGCTTCAATCTTTTACAGCATATCAAAATATTAAATAAAAATAAATAGTAGAATCTGATAATAAAATATTTGGCAAAATCCGATAAGATTCTGATACTAGGTGCGTTTCGCAATGAGAAACATTTCAAATTCTCAGTAGAATCAATAATATAACTTTGTCTGGACTCTGGACCGGGAAGATTCCCAGGATGTCAACCAAACAGCATGCAAGCAAGTTCCAGGCGAGCAAGAATCCAGGCAATTTTTGTCCAGGGTTGCATCCAAACAGCCCCCTAAGTAATGAATTATTCTATATATGATTATCCTCACTATTTGCCAGCAGTACGTTTACAACTTACATGGCAAAACTTACTGTCAATGAAAATAAAAAGGAAAAAGAGTGAAGCCACTTACAAGCCCGCAAGTCAAACATAGGGTCACAGAAGCAAGGACGCTGGAATGCATGCTTTTGCAGAGGTAAACCTTACGGAAAGGGAGAGAGGTTAGGACGATTTGTCTAATGTGATCCGCCGGATCTTGCAGACCAGATGGGCAGTAGGAAGGTCGAGCTGGCTTCCACCATCTGATTTGATCAGATCACAGACCTGGTCCCTCGGGGTGGAGACACAGGCGTGGAAGGTAGACAGGAACGGAGGGATTGGCATCGACAGCGCAGACAGGACATTGTTTAGGTACTCAATGTCGGCAGCGAGCTGCTGTGAACCTCGGTCAGTGATGTAGTGGATTCCTCGGAGCTGCTCCATGAACAAAGCAGTGGCACCCTCGGCGACCTGGTACATGGAAGCAGAGATGATAATCTAAGACTGAATGTTCCAACATCAACAGAAATGGTGCTATGAATTATGATTAAAAGACGGGGAGATTCGAAATAGCCTTCTATTCAATTGTCTCTTCCCACACAATGTGCAAATATAAGAATGGAAGAATGGTGACCTTTTGCACTTCACAGGTACATAAGTACAAATATTTCACGTTTATTACCTTAAAAATCCACTCAGTGGCAAAGAACTGGGCCTCGTCGTTGCCAGCCTCATTGCCTGAGATACCTTCTGCGAGTGGCTCCAGCTGCTGTGGTAAAGTGAGGAGATACTCCCCAACACTGGTCACATATGCTTGCGGGTAGGCACTGAAGCTTGGAAGAGGAAGACCACCCTGTTCCTCCACGGATGACCAGATTGGAAGGCGCGCAACCTCACTGAGACGCTGCCGAACCTTAGATATGAGCACATCATAGACGAGTTCATTTACTGTGTCTGAGAAGGTTGCAACTCTCTGTGATGTGAGAGGAAGAGCATGGAACCTTGGATCTTTTGACTGTAAAAAATAAATAAATAATGTTAGTAACATGAGGGCAACTAAATTTAGTTGGGTGGGAAATTTGCAGGTTATGAGTAGGTTATATGAACAGATCTGATTAACTAGTGATGTGGAGCAGAAGAGGCATGTTAATAGATCTCAGTTTCCTGTGAAACTAGATTTTCAAGATGTATCGCAAAATGTACTCCTTATGTTTCTACATTGACTACTCAAACAAGGGAATATAGAAAAGGAACCAGATTTGTCATTTGTCTACACTGCATAATTTTCATCCAACACAACTAATATGTGTTTTGCAAAAATACAGACACATGGTGACTCAGCCCCACTAGAAATGATGCGATCTGGACTGTGGA
The DNA here is from genome assembly GCF_019320115.1 of Miscanthus floridulus. Taxonomy (NCBI): domain Eukaryota; kingdom Viridiplantae; phylum Streptophyta; class Magnoliopsida; order Poales; family Poaceae; genus Miscanthus; species Miscanthus floridulus. The sequence continues at coordinate 24,072 of NW_027096530.1, read as the reverse complement.
TCAAAGATCAGGTAGCTCAGGACTTGGTTCTATGGAAAAATGAGAAAGATTCATTTATCAAGTTCTATTAGGTGATGATTGACTGCAGATCATGCATCACTATGCAAGTTCCAAGCGATATTCAGATATACAGTCACAACCCAGAGACACAAGTGATGACTCCTGTGTTGTACGTTGTAACAGTACAACAACAACAACAACAACAACATAGCCTTTCAGTCCCAAGCAAGTTGGGGTAGGCTATTTGTACGTTGTAACAGTAAATTCAAAAATTTAAAACAACAAAACCTACCTGTTCTAGTATAGTTAAGAGCTTCTTAGACTTGTCTGGCAGATGACTTAGGCGAATAGCTGCAATATCTAGTGCAGCCCTCCCAGCAAGAGGCAAGTCTGCATTCTCATCAGCAGCTGCTGCAGGTGATTTATCCAGGCTTGAGCCAAAGCCAGAAACAGAAAAGTTTGTTCCAATCCTGGCAAGTGTAGCTCTTAAAGAAGCTTCAAAGACTGAGGTTCTGCTAGTTAGGCAATCAGCAACTGTAAGAATCTGCAAAGCACCTTGGACAATAGACCATTCTTCCTCTTCAGAAACATCCACCAATCGTTGTACTTCCTTTTTCTCTAAAGCTACATCTTTCTTCAAGGCATCACTATCCAGTCCACAGACTATCCTCAGGGACTTCAATGTTTCTTGGAGATTAGATATGTACTGCAGCAAGACGTCATCAAGAGCCAGTACCAGTTCATCTGCCTCTGAACCACCAGTCAGACTAATGCATCTCTCCACAGCTGCCTCAAGAAATACTATCATTTGTGGAATGGATTCCTCCATTCTGCGGACAGTTTCGCTCAGCTCTATACCCTGTGCGCCAACACCACGAGGGACAGCCCCACGGATGTCTATACCTGCCATCTCAGCAGAGAGTATAGCACGCTCCATCTGCCCATACCTACATGACGCCCAATAAAAAGACATGCAGCACCAAACGATTACTACCATCCATCAGTTGCATCAAAGAAATCTCATAAATGCAGCTGGTAACCAGATGCAAAACAATGTTTTTCTTTGGTGGTTGTGTTTGCAATCTGCATTGACCAACTGATTTAAGTTTTTACCTTGCTTTAAAGGTTTCATATGGGGAATAAATAGCTTTCAAAGTATTCAGCACAACTGCAAGATCTGATTCTGAAAATAAGTGCTGAATGTTCCTAGCAAAAGTGCCAGTCATATTGTGCAGTTCAATTAGCGCTTGAAGATGCTTATTCTGCAACTTAGTGCTTTTTGGTAAGTCACCTGATAGAACATCCAATATACCTGGGTACAGAGAAGAAAAACACAATTCACTGTTAGGAAAAACAAGCAAGATTAAGCAACAAAGCTAATAGCTTGTTAAAGCAGAAAAATATATGTGATAAAACCATGGGATAGATGTAGGTCAATATGAAATTAATGAACAGTTTATGCATTACCTTTGGCAACAGATCTGGTTTCAGGAACAACATCACCAGTTGCTACATTTACACGAGAGACAAAGCTTGAATTCAACTCACTCATGGTCTCAGTAAGTACTTTTGGTACTAGTGATTTGTATTCTTCAGGAAAAGCAGTCAAGCACCTGTGAGCATCACCATTTCCATTTTAGAGCATCCACGGGCTAAATTGCAGTTCTGATGGAGCAAAAGAAGAGTTCTCTTTTTTGGTATAAACAATGTATTTTCTTCATTATGCCAGATATTACTTAGGGGCTGATTCTAAAAACTAACTTCTGATTAACCACTTTACAACTAGTACTAGGTATATTTTAACTAAGAGCGAAGGAGGAGATCACCATGAACATACCACTTCCACTCTTGTTCAAGGTAAAGCAGTGTCTCATCATAGAAATTAGGCAGCCAGCTAGAGAATGAGAGGCCACTAATGCTTTCGCCACCGAGCTTCTCCATGTCTAGCCTGCTGGATCTTTGCTTTAGGTCAAAATCTTCCCAGAGTTTCTTTAGAGGCTTAACATGGATCTTAGTGTATTGCGCCTCCAGCGACTTGAACCTATTGATACGTATCAGTATACCACGAAGGTCTTGCACAGCATCAACCTTCCAAGAAAGAAAAAGGTTCTGAGTAAAATAGATATGCTTCATGTAACAAATACAAACTACTGTTTTGTGGGGGGATATACCTTGCGATTAGAAAGCGCATCTACTAAACGAGGCTGCACCATTTCATCTAGCCGCTCTTCCAATACTTCAAGTTGTTTTCTAACATTTGCAAACTCGGCAACCTGAAAGAAACCGTCTTATAAGCAAAACGAACAGGCTGTGTATGCAGCTCATAGTTTTTTGCAGGGTGTATGACACCTCTCCAACTGCTGACAAGCAATGTCTCATAGTTGCCAGGGTTTCTGCAGCTTTTGGAAGATTGCCACTAGAAAACACATCCTCAACACTCTGGCTCAACTGTGCTAAACCAGCAGCATCCTGCCATTCCATCAAACAAACTCTTAAAAATAATAAACAAGAATTTACCACATTAGTAAAACAATACTCCAGTGGTGTGTCATGGTCTACAACTTTAGATAGACCTTACCTGCAATGTTGTGTATGCAGCTTCCATGCGCTGTTTCACAGTATCAATCCGTGCTAGTGCAGCTATCGATTCTGCAGATGATCCCTCAGCCTGGTTGGAAATATAACCATGAATAGTTTGTTAGTTGCCGCCTTGGCAAAAATGTAGCTGGAACAGAATACAGTATAATAACAAGATGGAGTGAGCTTGGGCAGCGGGATAGGCTGCGACCCCCTGAGAGATTAGTTTAGTGTACAAGAAAGGTTCACTCATGGTCACACCACTGGAGGGCAAGATTTTATTTTCCTTGCATCTTGTTGTACTGGAATTTTATCATCTGAAGTATGTAAACATTACTACAACTCCATGGCTCTTCACTTTTTTTGGCAAGCAAAATAGAGTTTTATGCAGATCACCTCTGAATCTGAATGTCTGAATTGCTCTTAATTTTAATTCTTACATTACGCTCAAGTTTGTAAGTAATTAAAACGACAATATCCTAAATTAGTCCACATGGCAACTAATGCAACTATGTCAGAGTGCAGCTTAGTTTCACAAACCCCGGAGGCCCGGAACATTTTAAGATCAACTTTTAACTAGTAGCAAAATGGGGCAATGAAACCTGAACATAAACTGATCAAACTAAATGACTCAGTCGTGAATTTCGTACTACTTGTAAGCTACAATTGTACTCATGTTGTATCCAAGGCGAAAGCCCACACAGATAAAAAAAACGACTTGACTAGACACGGAATGCGAGATCCAGATCCATCTGAACTATACGTGCGAAGAAACTACGCGCGGTAAGCTATTCCAGAGCTCCAATCAACCCGTCTCGATTTCGCGTAATAAACGAACGGGAGTGCGAGTGAGATCCAGATCCAATAAGGAGCAAGCCACAGGGACGGAGGCGCGTACCAGGGAGAGGGACTGGAGGACGGAGGCGAGGTGGGAGCGCAGGGCGACGGCGTCGTCGCGGAGGCGTAGCGCATCGCGGCATGCCAGCGGGACGCGGCGGAGGGCGTCGCCGCTGTCCCTCTCGAGCGCGGCCGCGGCGTCGTCGGCCGCGGAACGCAGGCGCTCCTCGGCGTCGGCGAGGAAGCGATCGAGAGGCGCCGACGGGTGCCGCGCGTCCAGCGCCGCGTTGATCCACCGCTTCGGGTCGAAGCCCTCCGCCCCGAACTCCGACGCGTCCACCACCACCATTTCCGATGCACGCCGGGACACCGCGCGGGTTCCCTTCACTGCCCTCTCTGTCTCGGCTCCTCCTGGATGTCTTCACTGCAGGGGACGAAGGAGTGGAGGTGTTACGTGAAGGGCTTTGTACGTTTGAGGTTGGAGGAGTGTAGGGTCTGCTGCTGTTGTTGTTGGTTTTTATTTTATTTTATTTTTTTAACAAAGGAGTGTACCTGTGTAGGGTCTGTTTGGTTGACTTTTCTTATATCTAATTAAAAATTATGGCAAGCCAAAATTTAGGTTTGTTAAAATTAAGGTGTGCTAAAGTAAGAGCAAAAAACATAGATGTGTATTACCAATACTAGAAAGCACTTTTCTTTCTTGTATTCAATTTATAAGAAGTTTTTAGAGACTTGCTAAAACTTTGATCATAAACATTGATATGCTAATTCCTTGGCAATGAACTAATTGTTGACTAAAAGTTTTGGCTTATCATGATTTTGATTGTGCAAGAAAACCAACCAAGCAAGCCCGTAGTCTGTTTTTTGGGGAAAACTTTTTCTTTTCTTTTTCAGTCCTAAACAGTAAACAAAGCACGTAGGAAAATTATACATTAGGAGTGCTACGTAGACACAATTCTGACGTGGAAGGGGTCCTTTTTTTTCCTGGAGCACGTAACAAAATTTCGAGCTGTTTTGCAGCTCATAATAGAGGCCATCATCTGCTCTCGGCAGCAGAGAACACTACCACAGTATAGTTTCACAGGCATCAGCATTAGATACAAAGAGTTGTATGCTCCGTACATACATACAAGACAAAAAGATGCCGAGGGCCTACGAAGTGGAATATATAGCAAGGCTTAGCCTAAACCACAGTTGACCGGCACACTAACATGCAAAAGAGCATACAATACAACTGATCACCATTCAATGACGATTAGTAATTTAGTCCTAGTTTCTTCATCAGAACGGCCAAATTCAGCCGCTGCGAGTCAGTGGGTACTACCCCCAGCGAGGAATGGATCAGGAATAGCAGCAGGATCCAACTCGTAGAAGCCACAGAGCGTGCCACCCTTTTCTTTTGTCAGTTGGAAAGAGGGTATCCGGTGAGAAAACTGCAAGTCATCTTTTGTTGGCACCTCCAGGATACCCCTCTCATTGTCTGGCCTGAATACAGTTCTGTAGCCATCTACCTGAGTCAGAAACAAGACTTTCGTGCTAGCTTCAGTGCGCGCAGTTATCACGCCAATGGCATATTCACAGGCATCCTTACTGGAAGGAACCCATCCAGGTGACCAATTGCAGTAGATCGCCCAAATCTCCCCTACTCGTGGGTGAATTTCAAAGTGCCGCGTTGAACGCGTTTCTACTACATGAGAGAACGCACCATTTGTGTCATACTTGATACTCCAGTAACGGATTTTAAATGTCCCACAGCTCACAGGTACGTCATGCTCTAACCACATATTTTCCTGTTCTGATCGAGGGCATGCTTCCAGCCAAGTCAGATGCACTCCAAACGGATGTAGATCAACTTGTGAAACCCAGCCATAGTATTTTGGAAGTTTATCAAAATCACTGTAAAGAGCCCATATCTGGCCTCGTGCAAACTTAGTATTCGACCGGACTTCTTCAAAGTTGTAGAATACTGTTTTTGGATACATCAAAATAATGGGGGAGCAGCAGCCTTGCAGAGCAGAAGAATCAGGCACACAAGAATCAAGAGTAACTGTTGGAAATGCTACGTCCAAGTTACTAGGAAGCGATACGGTATCTAGTTCAAGAAACCCACTAGGGACGCCAACCTTCTCATTTCCTGTTCTGAAAAATGGGATACTGTGGGAAAACCGAAGTAGATCACTCGATCGTATAACAAATGATGATTTATCCTTTGCTTGTGCAAACAGACTCACAAAACTTTCAACCCTGACCAAGGGGATAACAGTGACACCAGCTTCCATTGTAAAGTTTGAAAGGACCTCCACCACTTCATACTCATAGGATCTATGATTGTCTGCATCTGAGATCCACTGCATACTCCAGCCCTTATAAAGAGCCCATACCTCACCCTTACTTGGATGTATTACATAAGAACCCCTTGTTCTGCCTTTAGCCCATGAAACAATGTGAGAAAACATGAGGGGATGTTGTGACTCTTGTGTGTTTCCTCCTAACTTAAAGTTTCCACAAGCCACAGGAAGTTCATTATAAGTCCAATTGTCCTCATCATCATTCACTGCATAGTGTTCCAGCCAAGTGAACCGAACTCTGAAGTTGGTAGTATCAAGATGTCTAATTCTAGCATAATATCTTGGCATGGCATCAAAGTCATCATAAAGTGCCCATATCTGATTAACTGCAAACAGTTTGACATCCCTACACTTTCCGAAGTCAAAAAATTCCGAGTCAGGGTATGTGAAGCTCCCAGCATTGCAAGGCTTCCCAGCAGGTGTATCACAAGTTCTTTTATTGTTTCTTTTATTGCCTTCATTGACAGTACAACTTTTATCTTGATTATCTGTTTTGCTGTAGGCATGACATTCACTAATTTGTCCATCAGCATGGGCAACATTATCAGCAAACACTTCATTAGAACCGCAGGCAGCATTTGAGGACCAATCTTTCAGTGTCCGACTCTTTTTCTTTGGAGAGTTAAGGGTGTTGTTGGCATCAACATATGCCTTTCTCCTAAAACATCTCTGCGGAGTAGGGATTCCTGCAGCACCTGGCACTGCTGATGTATCCACTCCACTACTTAGGTTTTTCCCATCACCAAAATATGGTACAGTGGTGTCAGTTTGCATCCTTCCATCTGCCCTATCATTTCCATTTGGTGCAGATGCTTTAGAAGGATTTGTTGCAGAAAATTCAACTCCTTTCCGACTTGTCTCTGTATGATCAACCATACCTTCACCACCTGGTTTTGAACTCCTCTTCATTTGTTCATCACATTGTGCTGCATTCATCACAGGACTTGTCTCTTTGTTCTCTCTAGAAGAGAGATTTGTAGAACAGCCTTGTTGAGTAGGAAGACAGCCCTGTTGCCCATCACTATTTGCTGTTTTTGATGAGAATACAGAAGTCACATCCTCTGTACTTATCTGGTATGCAAAGAATTTTTGCCTGCAGTTCCGACAACGGATCTGAAGATTAAGTATGTTGCCATGGTACTTATATTTTGTTTTACAGTGGATGCATACGGTCCAAAATGCACACCCATCAGTTGGTGATGAATCTGATGGTCCATATCTTGCTGTGTTACTTCTATTTGCATCGGTTCTGTTAATCGGCTCTGTAGTCTTCATTGGTTGTGTAGCCTGCTTTGGCTGTGCGGGCCGTTCTGATTCCTCAGCCAGATTAGGTTGTGTAGCCTGCTTTGGTTTTGCAGCCTGTTTCAGTTGTGTAACCTGATTTGGTTGTGTAACCCGAGTTGGTTCTGCAGCCTGTGTCGGTTGTGTAGCCTGCTTTGGTGCAATTTTGAAAGCAACCCTCCATTTGACATCATATACATGTCGTTTTGTTTGATCAGCCAATGTTGAGTATGCTTCTGCAACAAACTTCAAAGCAGAATCTGCACCAGCATAACTGTTTTTATCAGGGTCAAGTAAGAGAACAAGCTTACAAAACTGCTTCCTTATGGTCATCTCATCCGCTGTTCCTTCTACTTGGAGAATTCCATAAAAGTCCAATATCCCGTTTACCTTTGCTTCTGCTGCACAGTGTACTTCACAGACAGTTAACAGCTGGGGTATGTTCTCGACCTCTGGAAAAATCCTCTGTGCTTTAAGGGCAATCCTTTTAACACCAGCAAAGTCTCTGTTTTCCAACTTCTTAGCAGCAATTTCCATGGCCTTCAAGGCCTCTTCTCTGCTGCACTCCATTGTACTGATTACGGAATTGGTTCCCAACAATCCAACATCAATCGCTGTCACACAAAATATTACCCACACAAGGCTTCCAGGCTCTTTCTTAAACCATCCAAAAAGTATATGAACACCTTGAATAGGTTTACTTCTCTCCAATGCAGATAGAGCCTATGGCATGGTTAGGTCAGAAGCAGAGATCACTGTGTAGGTGGCTAATGCAGACCATGCACGTGCAGCGATTCTCCAGATGAAGCAGCCTGAGAGACAAGACAATCAGAAATCAGGATAAAATAGTACTCCCTAAGTCGTTCTAGCTAGGTCCATTGCTTTTGCTACGCACGTATTAAAAACAATGTATCTAGAAAAGTCAGAACCACTTACAATTTGGAATGGAGTAGGAATTTTACACATTGCAATTCCATCATATAAACAGACTTGATGAGTTTTTTTTTCTAACTTCCTTCCCTACCCATGCAGGATTCCAAAAGGAGTTATTAAGGGCATGTTTGAGACTGCTCTGCTCCAACTTTTGCAGCTCTGCTCCCAACTTCGCTAGCCACACAGGTCAGCTCTGCAAACTCCACTCCAGGAAAAAAAGTGGAGTTGAGGGCTAACTCCACGTTTTTTTGCGGAGCTCCTCAAGGAGTACTCTACAAACTCTACTTATGAACTTTCTCGTGGAGTTGGGGTAAAACTTCCCCACCACTGACACTAATTACACAACATACCCCTTCACTTTCTTTCTCACCAACGCACCCCCCCCCCCCCCCCCTCCCGAATCATTGCCCTCTGCACCACCTCCTCCCTCCTCCAACCCTACTGGTGGCGCTCGAAATCTGGCGATCACGGGCTCTCCACATGCGAGTTGATGACCAGAATAGACGGATCTGGTGATGCTCAGCCAGATGAACTCCTTTTTCCTCACAAATCCTCCCCTCTGCCGCATCTATCTACAAACCTCAGCTCGCCTTCGCTGCTGCAATTGGTCGTCAATGGGGCCCTCTGCTGGGGTCGAGGGCCACCCTCCCCTGGCCATTCAGCAAGCGCCGCCAGCTGCTGGTGGCCCATCCTCCGGCCTGCCGCAGCACCCTGCTGCTTGGCCTGGTGTGGTGAGGCCCCAGCCAGCCACGGTCTCCCAGGGCATGGCCATAGGCAGTCAGGCCACTTGCCAAGGCCGGCCAGGGGTTGGCGCTGACCAGCCACCACCGTGCAAGGTTAGTTCAATGTCAGGTGTGCGGCAATGATTACTGCAGGCAAGAGTGGATTCAATAGAGTTCTCCTTTACAGGCTCATGTGGCATTGCATATCAAGTTACGATAAGCGATTTTCTTATCTAGCACATTTGTGTTGTTTATGCACCACTGATGCCATTGATAGAATGGACTGAAATAAAATTTTGGCAAACACTAACAGGGCACTATATGGTCTCAAATTGAGTATGTATCGGTATTGGTTGATATTGTAATTCCTTGTATGCCAAAGGATTGAACAATTAATCTTGTTTGTTGCAAATCAGGACTATACGCATGCTGAATGTCTGCAGTGTGTCAGAAGCTGATGTGATACGCTGAGGGTTTAATTAGTCACTTATCCTCCTATGTTTTTTTATCTAATGCTGACAAATTTCATAATTTTCATTTTGATATCAATCAGTTCTGTATTTTAGTGCTCAAATAACTGAGATATGTGCTGCATTATGAATATTTCTAATTCTATTGCAAGCCTTTGAAATTCTTTTTTAACAGGACTCTAGATTTTCATATGGTCAAAGGATGAAGTACAAGATCTCATCACAAGAAAGTTCACTATTTTGATATCATTTGTATTTTATTTTGGTCAGAAAAATTGTATCATATAGAATCATTGAATACAACATTTGTGTCATTTTCTTCTATGTATAGAATGTAGGCTTGCCACTGACACCTCTTCCCCAGACCCCTGCATAGAGCAGGAGCTCTCTGCACTGGGTACGCCCTTTTTTTAAATATTATTATGATATATGGTACTATGAACAACGAGTTGCTTGTTTGTGTAATTGATGTTAATAAAATGTATTATATTGTTTTTACCCTCATTTTTTAACTAAATTAGTTGCAATTACAATATTTCATATCATATTTCAATTAGTAAAGAAAATGGACACTTGCGTACAAACATCAAAATATATACCAAACATCGTTCAGGGGCGTATTAGACCTTTCCCAGCCTAAACCTCCCATTCCTAGAGCTGAAGTCGGGCTATGTGCCAAATAGGCGCATCTGCTCCAGTGTAGAGCTGCAATTCCATGGTGGAGTTGGTGGGGCAGAACTAGAAAAAAACGGAGCAGGGCAGTCCCAAAAGCGCACGCTTCAGCACGCTCAGTCGCTACGCGGACGGGCCACGCGTGGCACATAAGCGCTCCCAAAGCGGCGCGACCGTTTCAGGCGCGGAGGCGGAGAAAAGCGCCGCAGAAGCGAGCGACTTGCCGCGAGACAGCCACTCGGCGGCAGCGGCAGGGCCGCGGAGGCTGCGCGGGAGCTCGATTTGCCCGAGGGGAAGGCTGTACGGGAGCTTGACTTGCGCGCTCGAGCGACCACACGGGAAGACAAATTCTACGGGCGGAGCGGTAGGGGACAAAAGCGGAAGACAATGGAGTGGGATAGGGTTAGGGAACGAGACCTGCGCCGCCGCCGCCGGACATGAGGTCGAGCTCGTCGGCCTCCAGTCTTCTGCTGTGCACTCACATGCCGCGACTCCCGAGGCCCGAGCTACTCCCTTTCCTGCATCTCGTGGTCGCCACCCCGACCTCCGGCGTCCCTCTTCACGTCTACTTGATGCGGCGGCGGTGGCGGAGAGGTGTGGAGTGGAGGTGGAACAGAAAAGAGTGCGGGGCCCACAAAGAATGGAGGGAGTTTCAGCGGTTTCGCCTGGAGAGGGAACGAGGGATCCCCACTAAAAATATAAAAATATAATAATTTTCCACTCGGGCGTTGCGCCACTTCGGCTTTCGCAGCTTTTGCCCGCGGCCGCTATTTTCGGTCGTTTCTCCGCGAGCAGCGCGCAAGGCTCGGAACTCGCCGGCGCGCCGCATCTGCCTCGAATCCGCTCGTCTTGGGCCCATACAGTGTCCGTAGTACTAATCTGGGCCTTCTGCTGCTGGGTTTAAGTTTGGACTTGTATTGTGTCATTCGGTGAAGGAACGAGGATGGGGAAGTCCAACACGTCGTTTTTCTAAGGAAAAAGTAACATTACCTTCCTCAATTTCCGCGAAAGTCTATTTTTCCTCTATGAACTCTCAAACCGGACAAAACACCTCTCACAACTTTTAAAACCGTTCATCTTACCTCCCGGCCCTGTTATAAGCAATTTTGAAGGCGGTTTTATCTTTTTTATTTATTTCGGCTGAATCTTTAAAAAATTATAGTAAATCACAAAAACATAAAATAGAAAATTCAATTGTGTTCGACTCCACATGAGTAAATCTACACAGTGAACATATAATATGGTATGCTTTAGTACAAAGTTTTTGTTGTGGCTTTAGATCTATGCTTTTTTTAATTAATTAGAATAATTCATAGCGCAGTTCTATGGTTCAATCGTGATAAAATTTTTATGGTAGGGCTAATTATTATATGATTGAACTGTAGTAAAAATTTATACTCATTGGATCTTATATGACTTAGTTATAGATTTATTTATATTTAACAAGCATAAACCTAAATAAAATCTATAACTAAGTTTATAAATGATCCAATGAGTATGAAATTTTTACTACTAGTTTAAGCATACAATAATTAGCCCACCATAAAAAATTCCCCACAATTGGACCATAAAAGTGCAGCTATGAATTATTCCATTTAATTAGAGAAAAGCATAGATCTAAAGTTACAACAAAAATTTTATACTAAATCATACCATATTATATATTTACTGTGTAGATCTACTCATGTGGAGTCCAACAAAATTGAATTTTCCATTTTATGTTTTTTCTATGATTTACTATGATTTTTCAAAGATTCAGACGAAATAAATAAATAAATAAATAAATAAAAGACAAAACTGCCTTCAAAATTGCTTATAACCGGGTTAGGGAGGTAAGATGAACGGTTTTAAAAGTTGAGGGAGGGGTTTTGCCTAATTTTGAAGTTCAGGGACAAAAAGCGGACTTTCGCGAAAATTAAGAGAGGTAATGCGAACTTCTTCCTTTTTCTAAGTTGGGCTGCTTGAGCTTCTTTAGACAACCGGGCTTAAAAAGCCCATCACAGAACTGGCCTGCTATTAGCATTGGAGTCGTGGGAGAGCGCGTCCAGATGGTTCCAGAGGCTAGTGGTGGGGCCGAACGTGGAACTCCGCCAGACCCACCGCCACGGCCTCTCGTGCGTAGCGCGTTGTCGTGGCCCGTAAGCCGTGACGTAACCCTCCGTTGCCTCTGTAGATTCTAGCTAAAAAGCTCCACCCCCGGCCCCCGACTTCCTCTACCCATCAGTCTCCTCCCTCGATCGCAATCGTGAGATTTTCACACCATCGGCGCGTAGACGAACAAGCAAGGCTCTCTCGATCGGATAGTCAAGGTACGCGTTCCCTCGATTCGTCCCCCTCCTTTTCTCAATTTGTCTATACGTGTGTATGGTCGATTTTCGATTATATGATGGTCGATTCTCGAAAATTCATGTAGATTGTTCATATGTTCTATGTTCCCTTGAGGTTCTAGGTTGATCGGATCAATTTGACCTAGTTATCTCCCCTCATCCGATCAGCTCTATTTTTATTTCAGTATACCCTAGTATCTTGGGTTCTCGATTATATGACGGTCGATTCTCGATTTCGCCTTCCTTATGAAAATTCGTGTAGATTGGTCATATGTTCTATGTTCCCTTGAGGTTCTAGGTTGATCGGATCAATTTGACCCAGTTATCTCCCCTCATCCGATCAGCTCTGTTTTTATTTCAGTATACCCTAGTATCTAGGGTTCACCGAGTGGTTACTACGAATTGTTTCTTGCTGAGTTTAGTTGTTGCCATCCATAAAGGTCCACGGCAAAACACCTCTCACAACTTTTAAAACCTTTCATCTTACCTCCCGGCCCTGTTATAAGCAGTTTTGAAGGTGGTTTTGTCTTTATTTATTTATTTCGGCTGAATCTTTGAAAAATCGTAGTAAATCACAAAAAATATAAAATAGAAAATCCAATTTTGTTGGACTCCACATGAGTAGATCTACACAGTGAACATATAATATAGTATGCTTTAGTACAAAGTTTTTGCTGTGACTTTAGATCTAAGCTTTTTTTAATTAATTGAAATAATTCATAGCTGCAGTTCTATGGTCCAATTATGATGAAATTTTTATGGTAGGCTAATTATTATATGATTGAACTGTAGTAAAATTTTTATACTCATTGGATCATGTATGGCTTAGTTATAGATTTATTTATATTTAACAAACATAAACCTAAATAAAATCTATAACTAAGTTATAAATGATCCAATGGGTATGAAATTTTTACTATAATTTAAGCATATAATAATTAGCCTATCATAAAAAATTAACCACAATTGGACCATAAAAACTGCATCTATGAATTATTCCATTTAATTACAGAAAAGCATAGATCTAAAGTTACAACAAAAAATTTGTACTAAATCATACCGTATTATATATTCACTGTGTAGATCTACTCATGTGGAGTCCAACAAAATTGAATTTTTCATTTTACGATTTTTCTGTGATTTACTATGATTTTCAAATATTTAGATGAAATAAATAAAAAAGACAAAACCACCTTCAAAATTACTTATAACCATATCAGGGAGGTAAGATGAACGGTTTTTAAAGTTGAGAGAGGGGTTTTGCCTGGTTTTGAAGTTCAGGGAAAAAACGGACTTTCACGAAAATTAAGAGAGGTAATGCGAACTTCTTCCTTTTTCTAAGTTGGGCTACTTGAGCTTCTTTAGACAACCGGGCTCAAAAAGCCCATCACGGAACTGGCCTGCTATTAGCATTGGAGTCGTGGGAGAGCGCGTCCAGATGGTTCTAGAGGCTACTGGTGGGGCTGAAAGGTCCTAATAGCTAGAGAGGGGTGACTAGCCTAATAAAAATTTCTATAATAACACTTAACAAAATGGTTAGACAATTATGAGGCGAAGCAAGTGTTGCGCTAGCCTACTCAAAATGCAAGCCACCTACCATAATTCTAGTTTAGATAGTATCTATTCACACAATAGCTATGACACTACCCAATGTTAATATGCTCTCAAAGGCTAACTAAAGAGCCACACCAACCAACCATGCAAGCTCTCACAACTCACTACACTAAAGAGCTTGTCAACTAGTTTGCGGTAATGTAAAGAGAGTGATCAAAAAGGTTATACCGCCATGTAGATGAAGGAACCAATCAATCATAAGGATGAATAACAA
>NW_027096530.1:0-5577 GCF_019320115.1 Miscanthus floridulus | reverse complement strand
GGCGAGCCATTGCTAATCCCCCCCCCCCCCCCCCCCCCCCGCCCCCCTCCCCACTGCATTCATGAGCTGAGCTAGCTCGGTATCCAGCCCTAGCCCTTTGAGCTAAATTGTTCTCTATTTTCTTTTGTCAATCCTATTTGGTTACGGTTGAAAAGGAAAGTATCCCCAAGACAGAAGCAGAAAGAAATAGTGGTCTGAACTTAAAAGATGGACAAATAGATCTGGCATCTGATTCTTCAAAATATTGAGGGCATTCTATTTTCTGTCGATCAAATTAGAATAGCTTTTCAGTTTTGAGTACAATATTTTAAACAATTTTAAGAAGTGGGTTGTGGAAAATTCTTATTATTATTACGGTATTACCTCACATAAAAAAGGAAATGTTTTTATGCTTCACAGGAGATATTGAAAACTTGCATTCTTTGGCATTGCTAGCCTCCTACAGGACATACATAAATATGCAGTTATTATTAATTATTGGAGCATGGATAATACTGTATTTGACAGCAGGCTTTACTGTTGTCTATTGCTGACTTTATGTCCTACTAAACAGTGACAGCGGCCAATACTCTGGAGATGTGCTTGTGTTTAAACATCCTGGGCTACATTTTGGCGATATACATATCTTAACTGCAAGGCAAATTGACGGACTGGAAAAGAACTTTATCGGATATTCAAAAAATGCAATACTTTTTCCTACTTCTGGACAAAGATCATTGGCTGATGAGATGGCTGGCAGCGATTTTGATGGTGACGAGTTCTGGGTCTCAAGAAACCATATGGTCAGTTCATTTCTGTTTCTTTTTATGTACATTTTTAGGAATCTTTTATTTCGGCACTGCAATGTCACGTCCGTGGGGGAGTGACCTGATGGGGTAGCTGTGGGAGGTCGCCGGCCGTTCGGCCGCCGGTTTCCTACCCATGGTGGCTGGTGTCGAGAGGTAACAGCAGGGAGATGAGAAAACAGAGAAGGGAGGTGAGAATAGGAATTGGCTGTAATTGCTTGTTTATTCCTTGATCACCTCTGATTATAAAGAGGTCTACATGCATAATTCTCTCCTAGACTCTTGCCTGTCTAATTCAGGCTTTCCTGATTGATCCCTCACAACTCACCTGCTTAATTAGCCCCTCTGACGGCATCTATAGCTGTTGCCAACCATAACAGCAATGGCTAGGATTTGCTCCCTCCAACCTGGACACTATCATATGCTCACAGGAAGTCTCACAAGCCAGTTGTGGTCTTTTTGTAGACCCTGAGTAATCTGACTTTTGGACATGTGTATAAGTTAAAATTCCCATCTATGTGACAAATTTTGTCCTTCCACAATTAAGCTACATTACACACAACGGCCAATCATCTATGGTGAGCTTAACATGCCTACTGCCGAATTGGATACCAAATTATTTAACAATTACACAGGTAATCCATAACCGTTCATGCTAGAGTTGTACGTGTGGCTTCCCTCCACCTTCTCCAGGATCACATGTGTAGTTCCGTTTTTATAGGAATGAAATTCCACCAAGATTGCACAGCCATAACATGTGCTACTTTATTACATGACCTAGGAACATAATTACGTGAGGGCTAATAAAATTCAGGCTCGAAAGATTCCAATCACAGACCATTTCACCAACTGAAGATAGCTCAGAAGCTAATGTTTCCTATTGGAGCTTATTGTTTTGACTAATCCACATGATATGGTAGCAGTTACGATTTGTATACATGCAATCAGCTCTGCATGCATGGAATGCCAAACCCAATCCAACTTCCCTGCACCTTTGCCCAACCTCTTGTCTCCATCAGAATTAATTTCCAACTTATTTGCTTGGGTGTTTCAGTTATGAATAGCACTTGTATCCAGTATGGGGGTTCTAGGCCTGAATATATATGCATACAGGTGTGGGCAATTGTGCACTGTGCTAAGCTCTAATCCGTGCATTTGTGAAAAATTCTGCCAATTGAAACTCGAGAGGCACTCTGTATAAGAATCATCAGCACCAGTATGCTTTGTAAGCTAATGTTTCACAGGATCTCGGGCAATTCTACCTGTACTGTTAGGCAACAGAAGAGTCAGCACTGAGACAAAAACACCAAAAACCAAGTAATCTCTGTTGTCACACATGCCATAGCATGCAACTCAGCCTTGTTTTCTTCTTGGTCCAAGCAGTGAGGAAGCCACCAAGAAAAAAAAAATTGTTGACAGAAAGAGGGATCAATGAGAGGAATCACTAGCCCTATAAAGAGTTGGAGTGCGAAGAAAGACGGTGAGAGAGTCCCACAAAGATTATGATGATGCATGACATGATCTATAAAACATGCCCTGCAGCACGCTCACCCAATCATGTGTAACAACTAACAAAAGAATCACATCATGACGAAGTGGGAGTAGGCTCATGCTGACCTAGGAGCAACTTGTTGCCACTTGAACTTATTGGTTGAGTGGGCATCTCCCTTCAAAATCAAACTTTATGATATTGTCGTTCTGCCTATGTCAAGTTTCTCCTAAAGATGGAAGTGTAGAACTTTGATAACAAACTACCAGTTCAGGCGCATCCTCCTGACCTGGCCCATCGTCTTCCCAAGGCCTGGTGCTTCACCTTGGCCACTAGCCCACTACACCACCAGCTTTCCTTTGAGACACCCTGCACAACGTCCTAACTCTTTAGCAGTGGGTTGCACATCCGTGTCTTGCCATTGGGCAAGCCAGACTAGCTAGACTTTTCCTTTAAATTAAATATTACATTAGTATTTCTTGTTTTAGAGAATTACATCCCCTGTGTGCTAGCACAATAGCATTTTTCTGCACATTAATATGCATTATTATTATTTTTTAACTTGCCAAAAGGAGTTCTGCAATTCTGATAGCAAAAAATGGTGTTTCAGTTACTAAAGGCTTTCGAGAAGCGAAGTGAACCTTGGGTTCAACTACTAAAACCAAAGGAGACCCAGCACAAGCCTAGCGGACCCAGGGATTTTAATGAATCGATTCTCGAAAGAGTGCTATTTAATGAATGCTTGACGACTACGTTTATACCCAAGTATTGTATCTCTTCAATTATTAATCATGTTCATATCATAGTGTTCACAGGATGTTACTTGGTTTTGAATTGATCAGTATGCTTTGCACAAATTTAGATTTCATCATTTCTAACTACTTTTGCTAAACCATATAAACATTCTTTATTGTGTATATACTGAATTACATATCTTTAATTTATTTGAAGATATCCAGTCAACTATGTGACATGCATGCTTAGTTGCAAAGCAAGCTGAAGTTGCAGTATTCTGAAATATAAAAAAACCAGGCGCAATCTTGCTTACAATGGCATGCCTTAATAACTTTTATGTACTGCTCATGCATTTTGTCAGTCCAATATGTAGTGAGGACTGGTGAAATGAATTATTTCTCATCCTTGCCTCTATTTGTGCAGTTCAACTTAGGACTCTGGATATATGTTATCAATTGGATATATAGTGTCCTTGTAACCCAAACACATTGGATGCATTCCTTATCATATAGCTTGTGGGCACCCAAAGATGTCATTGTTGCCTTTTCCAAATTTGCTTATGATCACCAAAAATTCCATCATCATATTGTTGATATGAATCAGCTGCATAACTACTTGAGTGCAAGTAACATGATATACATGTGTTAGACTATACATATCTCTCATAATAACTATAAACTAGAGTTGCAACATCATTGGTAATACAAGCTGATGCAAAGATTGACACAATTTTTATATTGTTTTATGTAATATGAGGATGTTTCCTAGAATAATGAACACTGAATATCCTGGTTGTGCTGAGATCCTTTTTAATTCTTCATCACTTGTCTCTGAACTATAATTTTGTTTTCTCTGCAACAACTGTTTGGTTCCATTGTGTTGATCTGATGGATACATGTTTGGATTGCCCTCTTACAGTTATGCACTTGGTTTATCGTCTGATTGCTGGTTAGCACATATGGACCGATTCTTAACAGGAGGAGTCGATCAAGACGAAAAGGAATCGATTGCGAAAAACATGATTAAATTAGTTGACCTTTATTACTTGGCTCTGGATGGGCACAAGGTTAAGTACAATCTTATGCTTTGATATGGTCTAGTCTTCCATGAAATTATGAATTTCATATCATTCTTTTTTGTTTATATTTGATCTGTCCAACAAAAAATATACAAAATAAATTAAATGTGCAATTTCATGTTGGTTAGATATTTAATACAAAGACCAAAGTTCACTTCACTCAGTTATTAGTCTTGTGGCAGCATGCTCTGTTTCAACAGTTGTTTCTTGCCATGTCTCTGCCAATTAAACAGGTAAATGTGGATCGCAATCTGAGAGTACAAGCATATCCACACTTCATGGAGAAGAAAGGATTTGATTCCTACCATTCTACATCTATTCTGGGTAGAATCTACGATGAGACTGAGAGAGTAATATCGCAACAATGTGATGAACAAATTCGTAAGTTGTCTTTCTGCTAGTTGGCACTCCACTGTCACCGTCAACCAACTGATCTAGTTTAGCTTTCTTCTAGGTTGGTCTGTTTTTTTTTTTAAATATGATTCTACCAGTACTGCTGTGCATGTTCATGTGATTTCTGGTCCACTGTGATTTTTGCAGATAATGGAATAATTAATATTCCAGTGTCTACATCTGAGGATGTACGCACCAATACTTATACAAAGTGAACTACTATTAGATAGTGTAATATTTAACTTTTCCAACCTCTACATCTGAGGATGTGCACAGCCAATATTTATTACAAAGTGAACCATATGCTTTCTTAGAATTATTTTCCTAATTTCTCTCGATACCTGTCAGATGTTCTTGTTTTCCAAAATTCTCTCAAGTATATGAAGCTAGTTTTTTTTAAAGGAATTTGAAGCTACTTATTTTCTCATGTCTCAATTTCTTCTGTTGTGATCAGAGATAACGACACTGCCATGCTTCGATGAGGTTGAGGCAACTCGAGAATGCACCTTCCTATGGGAAGACCGCTACCAAGAGTACTTGACAAAGAGCAGGCAACTTTTTGACCTGGACAAAGAAGAAAAGAACGCTGAGTTTCAAAAGCTCTATCAAAGCTACAAACATGTAAGCATCCTGTCTTCTTACCTGATGTGTGGAATAACTACAAGGAAACAGGGGTAGCTTCAGGGTCGATCGGCTATCACGATCAATGAATTAATTAACCCTGCGTGCAATGCAGTTGCTCTATGGCGCCGACGAATTCGAAGAGACCAAGCGGGACCTCTCAGACGTGTTCATGGAGGCGTGTGCGATCTACAGGATCGTCTACGAGCGAGCAAGGTCTACCAGGAGCGTCACCAAGTGCCGTTTCGTGTGGAACGTCGCTGGAGCCGCGCTGTGCTATCTGCACGCGACCAAGTACGCGGTGCAGCGTGGGGAGAAAACCGCGCTCTGCCCGCTTTCAGTTATCCGCCAACTTTACATCTGATTTGTTGTAAGCTACGGAGTACTTATTTCTGTCTGCAATGAACCTGGTGATGTGGCTGCCTGGGTGGCTGTGAATTGAACTACGTACTTATTTCTGTCTGTATGTACATCTG